>NW_006408575.1:14765684-14779258 GCF_000296735.1 Chrysochloris asiatica
GAATTATGAGAAATGAAGACTCATCCTCCTGGCTTATAAGGAGCATTCTGGCTGCATTTCTTCTAACACAAATTTGTTTATACTTTTGGAATTCTTCTCCAACACCATAAATCTAATGCATCAATTATTCTACAGTCTTTTTTATTCATTGCCAAAGTTTCAGATGTATATGAGATGAATGACTTCAGTTATGCACATCCAAACCTCAAACTGATAACTTTGCTCTTAAACATCTTTAAGAAGTCTTGTGCAGCAGATTTGCCAGTGCAGTATGTCATTTGATTTCTTGTTTGCTGCTTGCATGAATGTTGATGGTGGATCCAAGGAAAATTAAATCTTTGACAAATTTCAATCTTCTCTCCATTTATCATGATGCTATTTATTAGTTAAGATGTGAGTATCTTTGTTTTCTTTACATTGAAGTGCAATCCATACTGAAGTCTGTAACCTTTGATCTCCATCATTAAGTATTGTAAGTCTTCTGCAATTCCAGCAATCCAGGTTGTATTATGAAAATGATGCATGTTTTTAATGAGTCTTCTTCCAAGGAGCTCTGGTAGCATAGTGGTTACAAATCGGGCTGTGAACCGCAAGGTCAGCAGTTCAAAACTACCAGCTGTTCCGCAGGAGAAAGATGAGGCTTTCTGCTCCTGTAAAGATTTACAGCCTTGGAATCCCTGTTCAGAGTCGCTATGGGTCGGACCGACTCGACGGCACTTAACAACAACAACTTCCAATCCTGATGCCATGTTCTTAAATAATCCAATTTCTTGGATTATTTGTTCAGCATAGAGATTGACTATGTATGGTTAAAGAATGCAAAGCTGGAGCATACCATTCCTAATTTTAAACCATTCAGTATCCTTTTGTTATGTTAAAATGACTACATAAACACAATTAGGTGTTCTGGAATACCCATTCTTTGCAACATTATCCATCACTTGTCATGATCCACACAGTGGAATAGCTTTGCATTGTCAGTAAAACACAAGTAAACATCTTTCAAGCCTTGATGTTTGTTATAAAGGATTCTCTGAGCAAATTATTGAATGGTGCAGAAAGCATCAAAAGATGATGTAAGGGATACACAGAGTCACTGTACCAAAAGGAAATGGATAATGTTCAACCATTTCGAGAGGTAGCATATGATCAAGATCCAATGATACTGAAGGAGGAAGTCCAAGGGGCATTGAAGGAATTGGCAAAGAACAAGGCACCAGGAATTGGAATGAAAATTGAAATCTTTCAAGCAAGTGAGATGATACAGGAAGCACTCACTCATGTATACCAAGAAATTTGGAAGACGACTATCTGGCTGACTGATTGGAAGATATCCATATTTGTGTCCATTCCAAAGTGAGATGACCCAATGGAATACATAAATCATCGGACAAACTCTTTGATATCTCATACGAGTAAAGTTTTACTAAAGGTAATACAGAAATATGAGGTTTGGCCCTCCTGGCCTCCAAGGAACACTCTAGCTGCAAACCTCCCAATACAGATCTGTTGGTTCTTTTGGCAGCTCATGGCACTATCAATATTCTCCGCCAACACAACTCCAAACCATCAATTCTTCTATGGTCTTCTTTATTCACTATCCAGCTTTTGCATGCATATGAAGTTATTGAAAATACCATGGCTTGGGTCAGGCACACCTTAGTCCTCAAGCTGACATCTTTGCTCTTCAACACTTTAAAAAGGTCTTGTGCAGCAGATTTGCCTAATGCAATAGGTCGTTTGATTTCTTGACTGCTGCTTCCATGAGTGTTGATAGTTGATCCAAGAAGAATGAAGTCCTTGACAACTTCAATCTTTTCTCCATTGATAAGAATGTTGTTTATTGGTCCAGTGGTGAGGATTTTTGTTTTCTTGACATTGAGATGCAATCCATACCGAAGGCTGTACTCTTTGATCTTCATCAGTAAATGTTTTAAGTCCTCTTCATTTTCAGCAAGCAAGATTGTATCATCTGCATAACGCAGGTTGTTAATGAGTCTTCCTCCAATCTTGAGGCCACAATTTTCTTCATAGAACCCAGTTTCTCAGATTATTTGCTCAGCATACATATTGAAATAGTATGGTGAAAGAATACAACCCTGTCGCACACCTTTCTTAATTATAAACCATTCAGTATTCTCATGTTCTGTTTGTACAATGGCCACTTGGTCCATGTACAGATTCCTCATGAGCACGATTAAGTGTTCCGAAATACTCATACTTCACAATGTTGTCCATAGCTTGTCATAATCCACACAATCAAAAGTCTTTGCGTGGTCAATAAAGCACAGGTAAAAATCTTTCTGATATTCTCTGCTTCCAGCCAAGATCCATAGGACATCAGCAATGATATCCCTCGTTCCACGGCCTCTTGTGAATCGGGCTTGAACCTCTGGAAATTCTCTGTCAATTTATGCTTGCAGCCATTTCTGTATTACCTTCAGTAAAACTTTACTCGCATGGGATATCAAAGAGATTGTCTGATGATTTCCACATTCCATTGTGTCACCTCTTTTTGGAATGGGCACAAATATGGATATGTTCCAGTCAGTCGGCCAGATAGTTGTCTTCCAAATTTCTTGGAATAAATGAGTGAGTGCCTCCTGTGCCGCCTCACTTTCTTGAAAGATTTCAATTTTTATTCCATCAATTCCTGGTGCCTGTTTTTGCCAATTCCTTCAATACACCTTGGACTTCCTCTTTCAATATTATTGGTTCCTGATCATGTGCTACCTCTTGAAACACTTGAACATTAACCATTTCCTTTTGGTACTGTGACTCTGTGTATTCCTTCCATCTTCTTTTAATGCTTTCTGCATCATTCTATAATATGCCCAGAGAATCTTTCAATAAGGAAAAGTCGAGCCTTGGTTTTTTTCTTCAGTTCCCCCAGCTTAAGAACTGCTGAGTGTGTTCTTCTTTTCGGAGTTATGACTCCAGATCTTTGCACATTTTGTTATAATATTTGACTTTGTCTTCTTGAGTTGGCCTTTGAAATTTTCTGTTCAGCTCTTGTACCTCCTCATTTCTTCCTTTTGCTTTAGCATCTCTATGCTGGAGAGCAACTTTCAGTGTCTCTTCTGACATCCATTTTGATCTTTTCCTTCTTTCTTGTCTTCTTAATGATTTTTTGCTTTCTTCTTGTATGATGTTCTTGATGTCATCCCACAACTCTTCTAGCCTTCAGTCTTTAGTGTTTAATGTATCAAATCTGTTCTTCAGATGATCTCTAAATTCAGGTAGGATATATTCAAGTTCATATTTTGTCTCTCGTGGACTTGTTTTCATTTTCTACTGTTAAAGTGTAGGCTGATAAAGAAAAGATAGTCTGATGAAACTCACCCAGCAGCTCCATGGGACAAGATCTAGAAATTTGCCTTCATACAGTTTATACCCTATGGAGCAGTTCTGCTCTGTTATAATGGATTGCTATGAGATGAATAGTATGCTCCATATTTGGTTGCTAACCATAAGGTCAGCATTTTAAATCTACCTGCCACTGCATGGGAGTAAGATGAGGTGTTCTTTTCTGCTCCTCTAAAGATTTACAGCCACAGGAGTCCTAAGCAGCATCATAATGAGTCAGAACCAACAATGGTTGCTTCACTGGTAAACTGACCTGTTTGTTTTAAACAACCAAGTTTAAAAATTGTAATTCCTTGCCCAATTCCTCACATATTAACCTCCAATACCTGTAGCTAGGATGTTAACTTAGCTTGGTCTCTGTCATAAACCTGCACCTCTTCTAGTCTTTAGCATATGTCTCAACTTTATTTCCTTACTGCTGAACAAATGTCATGACTCTGGGTTTAATCCTTGGCCTCCAATCTCATTTCATTTGGGACATTAGTTCTATGATTATACTTACTGTGATTAGGTCCATGAATCCATTACTGCAAAGCTTCCTGGATATTAATTGATAGCACAGTTGTCCAGCACTCAGTTTATACAATGTATATAAACTGTGTATAAACAATAAACAAGCAGGTTATGGCTGGCCCAGACATCACCCACAATCCACTAGATTCTTCACACTCTGTGTTTTATGTGGAGTCTTAAACATTTTCATTCTCATTGCTGTTGTTACTGTTTGGTGCTATCAAGTCATTTGATAACTCATGGCTACCCCAAGCACAACAGAATAATCATTCGTTGTGGATAACATTGTTGAAATCCAGAGGGTTTTCATTGGCAGATTTTTAGAAGTAAATCACCAGACTTAAAACTCTGCTGAAATCTGTTCAACACCACTTTGTTGTTGTTAAGTGCAATCAAGATAGTACCAATTTGTAGTGGCCTTATGCATAAAAACGAAATACGGGCTTTAGTGGTTGGTGCATAAACTTGATTAATAGTGATATTAACTGGTCTTCCTTATAGACATATGGATGTTATCCTATCACAGACAACATTATACATCAAGATAGATCTTGAAATGTTCTTTTTGATGATGAATGTAAAGCAATTCCTCTTCAATGTTTCATTTTTTCACATAATAAACCACATGATTGTCAGATTCAAAATGGCCAATACCAGTCCATTTCAGCTCACTAATGCCTAGGATATCAATGTTCATGTGTTCCATTTCGTTTTTGACAACTTCAAAATTTCCTAGATTCTTTCTGCTTATGTTAGATGTTCTGGTTATTAATGAATGTTTACAGCTATTTCTCTCGTTTTGAGTTGTGTGCCATCAGCAAATGATGGTCCCAAAGTCTTTATTCCATTTGCATCATCAGTCAATGCTATTTTGAGGAGATAACTCTTTCCCAGCCATATTTTGAGTGACTTCCAACTTGAGGGGCTCATCTTTTGGCACTCTATTTGACAATATTCTGGTGTTATTCCTCATGCTTCAATATTCAGTGTTCTCATGCTATCTGACATTATTCCACTGTTGTTTATAAAAGGTTTTAAGTGGCTAAACTTTCAGAAATTGTCTTCTTCCCAGTGTGTCTTAGTCTGAAAGTTCAGCTGAAATCTATCCACCTTGGATGTACCCTCCTGGTATTTAAAATATCCATGGCATAGCTTCCAGCATCACAGCAACCTGTAAGCCACCAGAGTAAGACAAACTGACAAAAGAGTGGTGGTACTTCTCCTTAATATGTTTTTATTACTCTCTTCAACTGGCCAATCTGTTCTGTGATTTATGGCTTTGATATCATTAAACTTTTTAATCTCGGCCTATTCACAGGCTAATTACTGTCTATATTGTAATCTATTACACCTTTGTAGTAATCATCCTTATACATCCCTAAATTTAAAAAATAATAATAATGAAAAAGTTTAATTGTAGAAATCCCAAAACTTCCATTGGAAAGAAAGGCCAGTCTTTCTTATAAACTCAAACAAGTTTTGGTAAATTTTCTACTTTAGTGATCATGCTGTGCTTAAAATCAGCTATATTACTCTTTCTTTGGTCCACTTATAAGCTTGATGAGTTAGTTAATTAGACCCACATATATTATTATAGACTCTGAAAGTTTTAATTAAAATGTGCTAATGTGAAGAATTAAATGTGCATCACTAGTTTCTTAATTTTTCCCAAGTTTAGATGAATTAAGTAAGTTGAACTCATACAAACTTTGGGGCTAATGTAGAAATTTTATCAACACAACAATTAGATTCTATATAATGTCTTAAATTTTTGATTAATATGTTACCATTGGAAGTCCAATAGTGTTTTATGGCTTTTGACAGACTATATATTTATAAAATTTTAACTTAGTGTTATCATATGTCTGATGACTGTGGTTAGCATGCAAAAACATGTTAGGTAGCTCTCATGAACTTTATTGTTAAAACACATGTATAAAGTAGCTTTCTAAATGTATTCATTGCATACAAAAATATGGGCAGCACAATGATTTTTCTCTTGCTGCTTATGAAGTGTGATATTTAGTGATTGGTATCTAGTGAACTATACTTTAATCTGCAATAATAATAGCTTCATTTATTAAATTCTTACTATTCTAGAGAATCAGGCTGGATTCCTGGTCAGTGCTAAAATTCAGTCATCAAATATTTGTCTGGGGAAGCTTGCATGTTGTTATGATGGTGAGCAGGTTTTATTGGCTCTTTTAGACTAAGACAGACTAAGAAGAAAGGCTTGTCCATTGACTTCTAAAACTCAGCCAATGAAAATCCTATGGATGACATGGTCTAATCCCATTGGTCATGATGTCTGTATGAGTCAGAGGCACCTCACTAACAGCTAACAACAACAACGTGTGAACATGTGGCAATCATCGTTTTAAGTATATTACCTTGTTTAATGTTTACCACAGTTGAGTTAGAAGTAGAGTGTTAATCCTTAATACATAGATTGGTAAAATGAAGTTTGATAAATTAAGTTACTTAAGTAATTTACTAACTGTCATATAGATGGTCAGCTGCAAAATCAGGACTTAATTGCTATTCTTTACTTCTCATCTCAGAAAATCTTTATATTAGTATAGATTGATATAGATAAATATTCCTTGTATGTTGTTATTCTTGCTGTGTTGTTAAGTGCTGCAGAGTCTGTTACAAATCATATCGACCCTGAATAGGGTTTTCAGTGAGTCTGAACCACAACCTTGTGGTTTGTATTCCAGTGCTTATCCTGCAGCACCATACTGGGAGTCCAACACTTATATATGTTATATAAGTATGTGTAAAAAGATGTTCATATTAGGTAAAATGGCTCACACAGTTTTAGATTAAGCGAATTCATTGTACTTATAAAAATGTAGTAGCTGATGTAAAAAATCTATAAAAATGGGTCCAGCTAGAAGCTTCTGACTTACATGGTTTTGCAGGGCTGATGAACCAAGATTAGAAGATCAGACAGTAGCAGGCAGGCAGGTCCAGCACGTAAGAAGGCAGGTTGTTGATGTTTCCCAGGATAAGCAGGCAATAGAGCAAGTTCCTGGCTCAAGTCCAAAAAATTGGAGGTCAGAGGACCAACCAGGTGCAAGATCGAGACCCAACAGACAGCAAACCAGCCTTGTGTTAATGTCCAGTATTTTGGAATCAGACCACACACGCCATGGAAGCTTTACTTCAATTGTAGTGACCTCACTGTAGAGTCAGTCACATTATATTAGATCTCATCAAGGGGGATGCATAAAGCATGTAGGAGCCATGTTTGACTTCCCCTTGACTTCACAAGGAGGAAATAGAGTCAAATTCAAAACCAGCCTAGGGCTGAATCCTATAAAGTAGAGGTTAGACATGCCTTCACCCTATGACCTTCTTTATTTACCTTATTCTGACACTAACCATTCTTCCCACAATACTCTCTGCTTCACATCTGGGTACTATAGTCAATTGCAATGGCCACACAGAACTAATAACAATACTGATGATTATGGGGTTTATTCGGGAAGTGAACAAGGTACAATTCAGGATAAAAAAAAATTCAGGACATAGTTCTCCAGTCTGGAACACCTCTTGTCTACCATATTGCATGCACATATCACTCTTGTCATCAGTCTCTCAGCAGTGTGATCCTTTGACCTCTACCCTACTCAACCAACTGTTACAAAGCTCTTATAACAAGTCTGTGAATGCTTAAAGGCACATTTTTCAAGTTAGTCTCCTGCCAGTAGGCACTCAGCTTATTCAATCTATAGGCCTAGAGCCCAATGTTGTTCCCTCCATGCCACTGCCTTTTGCTGTTGCCTCTAGCCATGGCATGCTTCATTCATGCTCTTCCTTCTGGATGGTCCTGGATCTTCTGTTCTGCTTCTGAGATGACTCCTTTTAAACCTAGTTGGAGGGCAAAACTAACCAATGCCAGCTGTAGAGTTCTGTATATGGTCCCACCCAATCAATTGTGGGAATTAAGAAGACTTTGGATAGAAAAACCATTTCCAGTAAATTCAAGGGACCACAGGGGATGATTGCATCTCAACTGCCAAACTACTGAGAATCCCAGTGAAGTCAAATTGACACAAAACTTCACCTATTACAGTTATCCCGTTTGGCTTGGTTTATATTTACAGCTTTTTCAGATGGCTTGTTTATACTTTGCTTCGTTTCTTTACCAGGCAGAAACATTACCCAGTGTAACGCATTGAAAGTTATTAAGAGCTTGGATGATTAAAAACATGACTTTTTAATGCATCTTTACCTTGGTGACTCTTTAAAAAAAAGAATAAGTCTTTGTTTCAGAGATAAACAAAAGAAGAGAAAGAAATAAATATATTTTGGACATCCACTCTATACCCCTGACCAAGGCAATTTACATATAAATCCATATAATGACCCATTTTATAATCTTCAATCCCTTATCTAAAATTCATCAGACTAGATGTGTTTCAGAATGTATTTAAATTTTAGAAAGGTAATACAATGCCATCAGTACAAAGTTAATAGTTTTGTAGTAAAATGTATAAGAAGTCATTCAAAGTGGAATAAATGAAACAGTTTAAACAGCCCTATCTTGGCCCGGGTCAGGCTTTCTGGCCATATAAATTCCCATCAGGTCATGTTGTTACTGCTACTAAGTGCAGTTGAGTTTGTTCTGACTCATAGAGAACCTGTATAGGGTTTCCAAGGAGTGTCTGATGAATTGGAACCACCGACCTTGCAGTTCAAACCAAACTTGCAGTTCAGTTGAAAACTCAACTTTTTGAGATAAATGATAAAAGAGTTATACATTGCAAATGGTGGATTTGTATTATTCTCATTTCATACACTGGGAAATTGCACCTTGGAGTCACTGGTGGGTTTGAACCACTGACATTTCAGTTAGCAGGTCAGTGTTTATCTTACAGTGCCACACCAGGACTCACCATTAAGTAAGCATACATGGTGAACCAAGGATGTGAACCTAGATCTTGTTCAGATTAGGCAATCCAGACTTGGAAGGATTTCCTTTTACTACACTGATTTCTTAGTATAAATGTCCTTCAAAATTACAGAAGGGAAGACTGAGCTTCCTTCTGTGGTTTACTCTTTTGGGCCTGAGATGCCCCATAAAGAAGTAAATCCATTCCTTGTACGAGTCTTCCCAGTAGACGCAGTGCTGTGGAAACAAGATTAGTCTCATGCCAGGTCTTTCTCATCTTGCCTCCATATTTGCTAAGGACTTTGTCTTCTTGTTTTACATGGTGCTCTGTGACTTTCTTGCCAACATTTCAACCCTCCAAGAACCCGATTATTGTTGTTGTTATGTGCCTTGGAGTCAGTTCCAACTCATAGCGACTCCGAACAGGGTTTCTGAGGCTGTAAATCTTTACGGGAGCAGAAAGCCTCATCTTTCTCCTGCGGAGCAGCTGGTAGTTTTGAATTGCTGACCTTGAGGTTTGCAGTCCGATTCGTAACCACTACCCTACCAGAGCTCCAAGAACCCAGATGTATGGGAACAAATCATGTAATACACATCTATCAAGCCATTGATGTGTGTAAGGCCCTTGGAGGATGAGAGGCATGATTTAATCACATATTCTAACAATAATATGATTCAAATATACAATTAAAATCTAGCTGTCTTGTCTATCACTGGTGGTGGCAGTGGACCATCAAGACAGTTCCTACTCATGGAGACCCTGTAGATGGGTCTGTAAATCTTGACAAAAGCAGAAAGCATCATTTTTATCCCAAACATGGAATAAGTGCATATCAGTAATACATCCTTTTTGTAGAGGCTCTACTCACTGGTAAACCAAAGATTTTGTCTATCTAAATAGAAACACATTTTTCTCTCATAGAGCAGCTGGTAAGTTCGAAGTCCTAACCTTTTGTTTAGCATCTGAGCACTTCAACCAATGCACCACCAGGGATCAACTTGACAAGTTGTCATCTCAACACTTGACAAGTTCTAAACTTATCTAAGACACCTCCCCATTTGAAAATGAAGCATGTAATAGTAGCAACAGCGACTACTTCCTATAAAGTCTAAAATATTTACTACAGAAAAAAAAAACTCTTACAGAAAAAAAAGCCAGTCTCTGATCTATACTATCAGAGACATATATAGAATAGGTTTTCCAGACTTGATACTTGGTACACTAAATAAAAGTTATCTGCATGTTTCTATTTTAAATGTAAGTATCTGGGTAAATCCTTGGTTGCTCTCTGAACTTTAATTGTAAATCCAGATTTATCACCAAACATATAGATGCTTTGAGTAGACTAGGACAAATGTCAGGTACACGGAGAAGCAGAATGCTAAATCATAACAAAAGCATATTTGCCATGAACCAGTTCTGTTTCATGGCGACCCTGTGTGTTACAAAATAGAACTGCTCTATAGGTTTTGTGGCTGTAATAATACGTCAGACTGCAAAGTCGTTTGAACTGAAAGATTGGTGGTTCAAGCTCACCAGCTGCTTTTTGGAAACCCTATACAGGGTCGCTACGGGTTGGAATAGACTCGACGGCACTTAACAACACACCAATCTTTACAAAAGCAAATTCCCAAGTCTTTTTTCATTGTTGTTTCTGGCTGGATTTGAACCTTTCACCTTTAGTTTAGCAGCCAGTCACAAACTGCTTATACCATCACACGACCTAAACATCATTTAAAATACTGCCCTTGTTTATAAAAGACTCTAACTCTATCCTCAAGCAAGCTCCGTTCTAATAGAGGGGACCATCGAGTCGGTTCTGACCCATAGTGACCCTGTATAGGGTTTCCAAGGAGTGGCTAATGAGCTTGAACCGCCGGCCTTGCGGTTCAAATGGCTTCCCAGTCTGGCGCATTAACCCACAGTGCCACACCTGGACTCCCCTTCTAAAATTATCTATTTATCGTTGTTATGAAGATATTTTTGTTATTGTTATGTGCCATTGAGTCAGTTCCGACTCATAACGACCCTGTACAGGGTTACCGAGGCTGTAAATCTCTCCTGTAGCAGAAAGCTTCATCTTTCTCCTGCGGAGCAGCTGGTAGTTTCAAACTGCTGACTGAGATTAGCAGCACGATTTGTAACCACTATACTACCATATATACAACCCATTATTTGCCAGTTTGAGATTTTTCACATGTACAGTTTTGTGGCGCTGTGGGTTAGTATCCTGGACTGCAAGGTCGATTTAACCCTCAAGGTTGGCAATTCAAGATCACCAGCCGATCCTCGGAAACCCTATACAGGGTCTCTAAGTCGGAACTGACTCCACGGCACTTAACAATAATCACATTACTGATTTTGTGCTACCATCAATGTATTCATTATCAAATTTTAAATTACATAAACAGAACCTACCTAAACAATAGTTGCCCTTTTGCCCTTCCAGCTTGCCCCTCGTGGAGCCCTGGTGTGGCGCTGTGGGTTAATGCGCTGAACTGCAAAGACTGTTTGAACCTCATGGTCAGAGGTTTAAGCTCACCAACTGCTTCTGAAAAACCCTATACAAGGTCGCTATGGGTCAGAACCGACTCAACAGCATTTAACAACAACATCTTGCCCCGTATAACCACTATTAAATTTTGATCTCAGTATATTTGTCTAGTCTAGGTATTTCCTAAATGATATATTTAAACTTACAATGGTGATGTGGCTCAGTTATTATTTGCTGAATACTACCTTGTTAGTAATCAAGCTGATAACCTAAAGGTCAGCCATTCTAAACTAGCAGCCGTTCCAGGGAGAAAGATGAGGCTTTCTACTCCGGTAAAGATTTACAACCTCGGAAACAGTATACAGGGTTGCTATGAGTGGGAACCCACATTAGTAATTTGGAGGAGAGATAAGCGGCTGTCAACTGCTACTGAATTATAAGCACTATGTTTAATATATTTTAACTCATAAAGTTGTAAATTCTATTTGCTCTTATTACCATGGATATTTAGGCATCATATATTCTTTTGGCAGATAATCATCATTTTTATAATCACTAAGAAAACATCTTAGCAAAAATGAAGAAGCTTAGGAGATAGTATTCCTATCACCCACCCTATCACAAATGCTTCTTCAATTTTTGCATATTTGCCTTTATATGCTCGTCAACATACTTATGCATATTACTGAGTGGCAATCTCTAGTAAATATGACATTTTTAAAACAGTTTGTTTGAAAATTTATCATAGATTTGTTCCATGTTTTATGGTAATTGTCATTTTAATGATCATTACATTTTACTTAATAATGTTTTGTTTCCTTCTCAATATGTCTTGTTAAATATAGTGTTTTTTTAGATGAAAATGACATAACATTGCTTTTTTACTTTAGTAATTGCTTAGTTTAATAACATGGCTCTTTCTGGCAATGAAACAAACAAACATATGTTCGTTGTCAATAATTTAAAAGATAAACAATTATATAAAGAAGAAAATGTAAATTACTCATACTATCTCCACCCAGTGAAAGTCAAGGACATTTCAGTGATTATTCTTACTCATATTTAAGGATATGCAGTTATACACTCATACTCTTTATACTCGTATCTCAGAGTTTTATCTCTGAGCTGAACTATTATTTTAGATGTACAAGTGGTTGTGGTTAGTTGTCATCCTGTCAGCTCTGATTCTTGGCAAGCCTATGTGTGCTGAGTATAACTGCTTCCTGTGGTTTTCAAGATTATAACCTTTGGAAACAGTTCCCCAACACTTTCTGCTTAGACACCTCTGGGTGAATCCAAAACTACCCACCTTTCAGCTACTATTTGCACACTTAACCATTTGCTCTATCCACAATCTCCAGTATATGCACACAACAACCTATAAGTTGCATTATATGCATATATAAGGGAGCTTCAAAAAGCTTGTGGAAAATTGAATTAGAAGATAATGGAATTTTTCTACAAACTTTTTAAAGGCCTCTTGTATATTTGATTAAATGTGTATGTGTACATACACATACACATATACATAGTTGATCTTTATCTACACATTCTATATTTATGAATTGGCCTACTTGCTAAAATTTATTTGTAACCTCAAAATCAACTCTCCGTCCTTGGTGGGTCATTCATGGATATGCACAGTACGGTGAAAATTTGATTCACTGATGTATGTTCTCAGCCAAAGTTGTAAAGGTAGTGCCCTGCCTTCTGTTTTCAGCTCTCACACTATATAATTGTCCTTTTTGCAGTTTGTTTACTGCCTGACACTGTTTTGTACTCTGTTGGTTTTTGATGGTGTTTCTACTGTTTAAAATGGCCTCCAAGTTCCCTACTGAAGTGCTGTCACTAATAGTGAGAAGACTGTGGTGGACCTTATGGCAAAAGCTTCACTGAAGCATTGGGCTATAGTGCTTTTGGCCTTGAGTTCAGTGTTGCTGAATTAACAATATATATTTTACTACTTTAGACAGAACCACATACAAAACATATTTATGCATTGATTAATTGATAATATTGTGACTATATCAAGTATCAATGCTATCGCCTCTGGGATAGATAAGTATCAATGATATCCCCTCAGGATAGATAGGGATGGTAACTTGATATTGGCTATCTAAAATGAGGGGGTGATAAAGGCACGAAGTGACAGCCTTACAAGTTTTCAAGAGGGAGTTTAGTTTAAGAGTGTATGGGGTAAGAAAGAGTCCCCACTGAATTGGTTTCATCTTGTCTAGGTGGGTCGGGTAAAAAGAGATGATGTGATAAGATTCTTATGATTCAATAGTAATTGTTACCAT
>NW_006408575.1:14785448-14788719 GCF_000296735.1 Chrysochloris asiatica
CGACTCAATAACACCTAACAACAACACAGGCGAGAGACTGGCTTTTAGAATGTGTCCTTTGGGCATCCACTGATTACTGAAAGAGACCAAAGACAATAATGAGGCATGTCTATAGTAGGATAGACAAGAGTCATTCCGACTGGAAAACCACTGCATCTTAAGCTTTTCTGATCCTAAATTGTACCTTGTTCACTTCCCTAGTAAATTCCATTATGAGTATTGTCATGAGTTCTGTGTGGCCATTGCAAACGGATTTTTCATCCCAGATATGAGGCAGAGAGTGTTTGAGAGGGATGGGTGGTGTCAGATAGGGTAAAGAAGGTTGTAGGGTATAGGACTGATTTTGAGCTTGATTCTCTTTACCCTTGTAGTTCCCACATGGTTTCTAGCAGTATCCCTTGTTCCACATCCTCTTCTTAATCCTGCTTGTTTTTCTGGTAGTTTTCTGTCAGTGTACTGTTGGAACCTTTTTTCAATAACTTCAGATATTTAACTTGCATGCAATATTAATGATATTGTTTGATGATTTCTGCATTCTCTTGGGTCACCTCTCTTTACTGTTTGTTCATGTAGCTGCCTTCCAATTTTCTTGGCATAGATGAGTGAGTGTCTCCTATGCTTTATCAGTTTATTGAAATATTTCATATGGTGATAGACCAATTTCTTGGGCCTTGTTTTTGCCAATGCCTTCAGTAAAGCTTGGGCTTCTTCCTTCATTACCCTTGGTTCTAGATTATATGCTACCTCTTGAAATGGTTGAACATTGATTACTTCTTTTTGGTAGAGTGACTCTGTACCAAGATGGAGGGAATACACTCTATTCCCTCCATCTTCTATTTCTTCCTTATTTTAAAGTTTATATTGTGAATTGAGTGTTAGTTTACATGGGAGAACATAGATTTTACATTTATCGTTTCATTGCAATGATTACAATCCCATTGATGTGTCATCATTCAACAGTATTTGCTTCTATTCCTTCTGTTGTTGATTTTTTGGGGGAGGGGGTGTACACAAAAACACTCAGGAATATATAATCATTTAAACAACCATAGGACAATTCTGCAAGCCTGTCTCCTGGCTGCCAGCACACAGCCTTTCTCTTTCCATGAGTCTAGAGTCCTCAGCTGCTCTATCTCTCCATGTCCTCTCTCTGCCTCCATCTCTGGTTTCCCTGCTTCTCTGAATAGGGTCCCATGTTCCACTCATGCTCTTCTTCCTTGATGGTTCTAGGGTCCTCTGTTCCTGGACTGGAAGATTAACTACTCCCCAACTTATGTTACAAAACCTCTACCTTTACAGTTGTGACAGTCAAAGTTATTCATGATAACAACTACTCACTGTTGAATAAGAATCTTATCCCTAAGTCCTTTCACCAGACCTGTCTCGAAAAGATGAAAACCAAATTAAAATAAAAAATAAATAATAATAATAACAACAAAGAGATGAAAACCATTCAATGGGTATTTGACCTTCCCTTGCACACTCTGAAACTAAACTCCCTTTTGAAAACTTATAAGCCAGTCACTTCATGCCTTTTTAGCTCACCCATTTTAGGTAGCCAATGTCTAAGTTGCCCATCCCTATTAGCCCACAAACAGACCTCTATCTTCTTTTAATGGTTTCTGTATCATTCAATTATTTTGCCTTTAGAATCCTTTAGTATTGCAAGGCAAGTTTTGATTTTTGTCTTCAGTTCATTCAGTGTGAGAAATGCTGAGCGTGCTCTTTCCTTTTGATTTTCTAACTGTAGAACTTTGCATATTTCATTATAGCACTTGACTTTATATACACAAGCTGACCTTTGAAATTCTCTATATAGCTTTTTGACTTCCTCATTTCTTCCATTAACTTTAGCTTCTCTATACTCAAGAGCAAGTGTCAGAGTCTCTTGTGATACCCATTTTTGTTTTTCTTTATTTCCTGTCTTTTTCATGACACTTTGCCTTCTAATATGATGTTCTTGACTTCATCTTACAAATCTTTTTGTCTTTGGTCATTAGTGTTTAATTCATCACATCTGTTCTTGAACTGGTCTCTAAATTTAGGTGGGATATATTTATTGTTATATTTTGGCTCTTGTGTAGTTGTTTTATTTTCTTCAGCTTTAGTATGAACTTGTATATAAGCTAGTGATGGTCTGTCCCACAGTCTGTCCTTGATCTTGTTTTGGCTGATGATATTGAACTTCTCCACCATCTCTTCCCATAGATGTAAGCAACTTGATTCCAGTGTCTGATACTGTTGAGGTGTTTAGTCCCCTTTTATATTGCTTTGAAAAAGTATTTCCAAGTCATTGATCTTGTAAAATTCTGTCATGTATTATCTAGCAGACCAAATAAGTTGGTAGAATTCTTGTTCCATCATCACTGGTTAGAGTGGTTTGTGAGTAAATTTGAAAAATAGTATTAACTAGTCTAATGGATGGATATTAACCTATTTCATACAGCATTGTGCTTCAAGATAGGTCTTAAAATGCCCTTTTTGACAATGAATACACTGCTATTCCTCATGAATATGTTGTTCTGGCATAGTAAGCTATAAGACTGTCTGATTCAGAATGGTCAATCCCAGTTCATTTCATCTCACTAATGCCTTAGCGTCTTAGCGTGGTTTTATAGGATAAGCACTCAACCTCACAATGATTTGAACTACAAGGTCAACAGTTGAAATTCATTAGTTGCTCTTTAGAAACCCAATACAGGGTCACTATGAGTCAGACCTCACTCAAGGCACTGAAAAACAACAATGCCTAGAAAATTGATGTTTATGTGTTTTATTTCATTTTTTGATAAGTTCTAATTTTCCTAGATGCTTACTTTGTACTTCCATTGTTCAAATTATTAATGGATGTTTACAGCTGTTTCTCCTCATTTTGAGTTGTGTCCCATCAGTAAATGAAGGTACCAAAAGCTTTGCTGTATTCACATCAGATGGTCAACTGGACTTTAAAGAGCCAATTCTTCTGTAGTTGTAATTTAAGTAACTTCCAATATGAGGGGCTCATCTTTCATCACTATATTTGATAATATTTTGCTGCTGTTCATAAAGTTTTCATATTTTGGTACTATGTCTGACAGTGTTCCATTGCTATTCATAAAGTTGTCAGTTGCTAAGCATTCAAAAGTACTCTGCCACTCTTTCTTTTCCCTCTTAGAGTGAAAGCTCAGCTGAAACTTGTTCTCACAGGTGACCATACTATTATTTAAAATACTGGTGGCATATCTTCCAGCAACACGGGAATATGTGAGCCATCTCTGTAAGACAAACTGAC
>NW_006408575.1:14789979-14798550 GCF_000296735.1 Chrysochloris asiatica
ACCAGTTGCTGGAGGAGATATCATGTTTGGTAAGGTGGAGAGTCAGAGATAAAGAGGGATACCCCAGCAAGATGGAGTGGCAAAGTGGTAACATCAGTGGGCTCAAGTGTGGCAACGATAGTGAGGTTGGCCCAGGACCAGGCAGTGTTTCATTCTGATGTACATAGAGTCACTATGAGTCAGTACTGACTTGATGGCACCTAACAAGAGCAACAACAAATACTTGATTGGACCGTTAACCGAAAGGTTGTCAGTTTAGACTTACCAACTGTTCCACTTGCCAAAGATGAGGCTTTCTCCTCTTGCAAATTGCTTCGAATTCCCTATATAGGATTACTATGAATCAGGACCTACTTGATAGCACCTATCAATAATGGTATCTCGAATAGTGAACTCTGGTGTTGCTGTAGAAAAGGCACTAGGCTCTAACCACAAGGTTGGTTATTCAAACCTATGGAAGAAGAAAGATGAGGTTGTCTGTTCCCTTAAATTTTTCAGCCAAAGAATCCCTTTACAGGGTTGCCTTTCCTTTTGGTTATGCCATTTTTTGCATACAGCAAGTTTTCATGCCTGCCATGAAAATTTATATTTTCCTTAATTTTATAGTTTAAAAAATTGTAAAGGCATTCCTCATTCTAAGGTTAGCTACCTATTCTTAAGCATTTTTCTTTAATTTTACATGTGTTTTGGTTTATTTACACTCATTTGTGCCTGAATAATGTTACTGGTCATTTTTTGAGCTAGAGCTCTAACTTGAAATGTTTCCAATAGGAAAATATTCAGGCATTTTTTTTTATCGACAAAATGAACCCTTTCCAAAGGATAGAAATTCTATCTTTACCATATGCAATTGTAATGTGTCTTTGGGGGAGGGGACTTTAATTCTCTTCCTTTGGTCTGGTCATCAGTACAGTACTGTGATTTGAAAAAAAACTTATAATGAGATTCACTCTTCAGTAGAGCGTGTCTCTCCTTGTTACTTCATTCTTTCAAAGTTTCTTTGACTTTTATTACTTTCATGCTCCCCTCCCCCCATAGAATATAGAATTCTTTTTTAAACTTTTTTGAGAAAATTTTAAACTTTAATATAAGTTGTAAGAATTGAACAAAATCTCAGATTCAGTTTTTAAAAACATCATTTATCACATTTGCTTTCCCATCCACATGAATATATTATTTTTTATATAAGAAATTATGTTGATTTATTATATTTTTTAATTTAATACCTTTTAATACATCAATGTTTCTTTTCTAAGATCCAGTATATCCTCTTATATATCATCATTATTTATCAACTTCAGAAAATTTAATAGTAATTCAGTATATTTATCTAATGTATAGCCCATATTTCAGTTTTGTCAGTTGTCCCATTTTTTCCCTCCAGTACAAGGTCTAGCCCCAAATCACATATATTTTTTCTTTCTCTTTAGTTTTTTATCTACAACAGTTTCTTAGCCTTGCTGTGGCCTTCAGAATGTTCACCTTTGTAGAAGAATACAAATCAATTGCTTTATATCATGTTTTCACATGTGATGTGAAGATGTTTCATCATGAATAGAAAATAAAATAAATTGTTAATATATTTCCAATCAGAATCTCACAGAAGGGACATTGTGTTTTTCTCTGTGTACTGGCTCATGGTTCCAATCTGTTCTTCAAGGGTCATAATAAGTGTGGGATTAGCTATTTAAAATAATTTCTATTATAGCTAAGAATTGATATTTGAAGTGTAATTTGAGATCATAGAGACATCTTGCTCTTCATCCATCTCCCCTTCCCCACCGGGTTGGCATCCTTGATGATTCTGATATTAATCAGACTTTACTTGTTTACAAAATAATGATTTTCTAACTGTACCACTTTCTGCACATTTCTCAGTTGATACTCTAGAACTACCTCTTCTCCTATTTGCTTATGATTTATTTGCTCATTTATGAGGGAGCTTCTGAAAGTTCATGGAAAAATGGAATAAAAAGTTAATGAAAATATTCCACAAATTTTTTAGGTCCCCTCATATTTTAGTGTGGATGCAAGTGTTCTTAGTTATTCAGTAGTTAAAATCTTTCAATGATTTAATTATTCTGATGATAAATTTGCCCCAGACTTGAACAGTAGGAAACTCTTTAGAGTGATTCTTGTATCTTCCTGGTGTGGCACTGTGGGTTAATGAGCTGGACTGCAGAACTGTAAGGTCAGCAGTTCAGGCTCACCAGCCACTTCTAGGTAACATTGTACAGGGTCATGATGGGTTGGAACTGACTCAATGGCACTTAACAACAACATTATTCACTGTCCATTTATTTCTTATACTCTGATACACAATGTTAAAATTCTGAAAAAGACATATTTCCAAGAAGCCCTGATTATGTTTAGTAAAAAATAGTATTGAAAACAAGATCTGAGTTCTAGATGGCTTACTGTTCCTGAGATACTATCACTTCTAGACACAGTTAACAACAACAACAACAACAAAACAAGCACACTGCCATCGAGTGGGTTCCTTCTCAGAGCAACCCTGTAGGGCAGAGTGAAACTGCTCCATAGCGTTTCTGAGATTGTCAATTTCAGCCTCATCTTTCTCCTGCACAGCAACTGGTGGTTAGCAACCCAATACCCAACTCATAATGCCAACAGAGGAAGAGACAGAGAGAGAGGAGGTGTGGTGACAAGGGAAGGCCCTGGGTATTGCAAACAGTTAAATGCTGTAATACTAGACAAAAGGTTGGTGGCTTGAAACCACTCAGAGGTGTCATGGAAGACAGAGCTGGCATTCTGCTCCCAAATGGTCCCAACCTTGGAGGCTATATGGAGCACTTGTACTCTGTATACAAAGAGTCACCATGCATTGGAATCAACTCATCTGCTCTCATCAACAATCCCCACAGATTCTTTTTCAATTTTTTTCCATTTCTGTTTTTGTGTGCCTTCTTTCATAGTAAAACCTGACTGCAGTATCAACACATTCACTTGTCTGCTCAGGTCTACAATATATACAAAATAGTTTCCAAATTGTTATATCCTCTCACGAAACTAAAGATGTATATTCCAAGTTCTGTGTTTAAAAGTCACTAGACTTACTCTCTTTGCTTCTTTTAATCTGGTTATGCTATTTATTGAAAATGCAGCTGGATTCATTTGTTTCTATTTGCATTTAATTTTTGTCTCCCTTTCATTCTTATTTATTTCATTTTACTTTAGAACATGTCTTGATCTGATTCTCCCTCCCAATGACACCCATTGCTTGCCACAGTAAATTTTCTTTTTTATGGCCATTCTTAAGTATTCATACACTGACATTTACTTTTTCTTCTTTTATTCTCACCAAAACATTGATGGCAATAGTGCATTGATAAAAAATTAAGTAGACAACAGAAATATCGGCTCTTGGTACTGTATAGTTTTCTAAGATTTTCAGAGTTTTAACTATGTAATGTTATTTATCCATACTTCAAAAAAGCCATTGTCTTTCTTACGGAAAATAATCTGTTAGACAAGAAATACATAGTGTCTGCAGAGACATTAGATGTCTCTGTTAAGACAAAATTATTATAGACTCTTCTATGTGTGAGCCTGTAAAATAAGCACTGGACCTTAAAGGCAGTTTGAACCATAAGTTTAAAAGTTCAAACTCACTAGTCAGTCCTCAGAAACCCTATATAGGGTTGTTATGGTGTGGCTTTATGGGTTAACGCTCTGGATGCAAAGTCAGTTTCAATCGCAAGGTCGAAGGTTCAGGCTCACCAGCCACTCCTTGGAAACTCTATACAGAGTCACTATGGGTTGGAACCAACTTGATGCAACTAAACAACAACAACAACAACAACAAGTCATAAATGACTCAAGGGCACTTAACACCAACAGCAACAATCTATCACCTATGTTCTTATCTTAATCTCATTTGACACATTCTATGAAAATCACTGATTGTTTTCTAGTATAATAATCTTAGCTTTAAAACAAAACTAGGGAGTTATAATATTTGCATAGTTCACATTGGTAGAGTCATGAAAAGCTCCAGTTAAAGCATTCATGTTGTGATTCCTAAAAATGTAGTTAAAATTAAAGCTAGAAAGCAGTAAATCACTATATGCTTCTAGTAAATCGCCACACTACTTCTAGGCTTGGACTCAGAACCTTGAATGTTGACAGAATTAACATATTAATCTGAGCTTTCCCTAGATGTTTCAGTTTAATGTTAGATATCATTTTTCCCCAAAGGCTTAAAAAAGATTTTCATTTAAAATGCATTACTCAGGAGCTCTTTTAAAGACGTCACTTCTTTTCAAGTTTTAGTTTCAGTTTATTTCATAAGCATATGTGCCATATTAGTGTTAGGCAAAATAACACTTACTTGAAAAAATAATATTTGCCCAAATGTTGATTATTGAATGAAGATCAATCATTCTCTGATGTACAGAACATATGTCAAGAATTTTGGAAAGGAGTCAACCCCTTGTATTTCATGTGAAGCCGCAAACACATTACAAAACACGTACTAAAAATCCACTGCCTTTGAGTCACTTCCAGCTTAGAGTGATCCTGTAGGACAGTGTTGGATTGCCTATAGTCTTTCCAAGGCTGTACATTATGGAAGCAGGAGGCTTCGTTTTTCTCCTGTGAAGTAGATGATGGAATCAAACTGTTGATCTATCAGTTAGCAGCTGAGCACTTTAATGACTGCTCCACCAGAGCCGCCAAATACATTATACAGGAATGAAAACTTAAGCCACATGGCAATTGTAAACTTCGAGGGAAGAACTGGAGAATGTAAGGTCATTTCCTAACAGCTCTGTTTCATTCTTTGCCCTTTCCCCACCTCATTGACTAGACATCCCTTGACATAATCCTCCCTAATATGCAATTCTGACCATAGCATTCCTTTCTTCAAAGATCTCCCATTACCTCCAAGACCTGTTAGTTACAGTCCAGCCACCTAGATCTGATATTTAAGGCCCTACATTGTCACCTTTACTCATGCCTCAAATCTCATTTCCTACTATCTGTACTCCCTCCTGAATAATATATCTCTGGTCAAGGTAACTTTTAGGTTTCTCCCCTTCCATATCCACAGCCTGTTTTATCACCAAACCTTGTACTTGCCTTTTCCTCTGCCTTGAATTCTCTTCCCAATGTTCCTATCTCCATTAAGTTAATGAAATCTACTTTAAAATATTATCTGCTGTAAAATATGTGATCTACTGTGTGTACACCACCGCCCACTGATAGTTTGTCATACTGTGGTGGCTTGTGTCTTATGGTGCTGGAAGCTATATCAATGGTATTTTAAATACCAGCAGAGTCACCCATGATGGACAGGTTTCTGTGAAGCTTTCACACTAAGACAGACTAGCAAAAAAGCCCTTTTGCTCTATTTCAGAATATTAACCAAACAAAACCATAGAGATTAAAACAGAATATTGTCTGATACTGTGCTGGAAGATGAGTCTCCTGTGTTGGGAGGCACTCAAAATACACAATGATTGCCACACTGAATTAAAACCTACCAACCATCTTGAACATAATGCAGGGTTGGCTAACATTTCCTTCTGTTGTATGTGTGATGTCACATTGAGTTGAAGCTGACTTGATGGCAGCTAAACACAATTATGTGTTTTATGTGTTTCCACATACACATCTTTTACATGCATATTGCTGTATTCTTTACCCTTTTTTTCTTTAACTGTACAGAAGGACTTCAAAAAGTTCATGGAAAATTGTATTATCATTTAATTCCATTTTTATGAACTTTTTGAAGCCCCCTTCTGTATCTGAAATATCATCAAATATCAAGTGAATACATATTCTACCTCTTTATTATTATTATTTTTATATCAATGTCTTTCTTGGATGATTTTAAACAACAAGCAAGGAGAATGCCTCTGTTTCTTTCTCTGTAATTAAAGGCGACACAAGAATCCTTAGTGAAATTGAAGGAGATGAAAACAGGATCAAACTGTTTCTCATTTTTGAAACAGCCCACTTTATATTTTTAACAGCCATATCCTATTATACCATGTGTATGCACCATAATTTAATTAACCAGTCCTGTCTTGATGGATACTTTAGTTGTTTCAATTTGTTATTCTTCTTGTTTTAATTGATTACAAGCAATGCTGTTTGTGTTTCTAATAAAAAAGCACTCTTAAGCATTTACATTGGGGAACTTTTACAAGGCTAATCAATAAGATTAATTTCAGTCAATTAGATTGTTTTCAACCTTAAACTGCAGTTTTTAATAATGATACTTTATCATCAACCCAATGGCTGCACATTTCTTGAAGGTATAATGAATGATATCATCATCACTGATATGTGATCAAGCCTTATGCTGATGACTTTATCATTGTAGTATTTATCATAACAGTATTACCACATTTACCAGGGAGTTTCAAAAAGTTTGAGGAAAAATTCCATTATCTTTCAATTCCATTTTTCCATGAATTTTTGGAGCCCTTTCATAGTTCTCAGAACAGCCTCATGGATTTAGGTATTATCATTTGTTATTTCACAGATGAGGAAACTGAAGCTTAAAAAATGAAGTCATTTGCATTTGAGGATACTAACATGTGAACCCCATTTACTGGCAAGAAAGCCATGGCTCCTGACCAATCTGCTAGGCTTCTGCACACTGTAGGCCCTTAGAAGATATTTGCTGAGTGATTATGTCTGGAATAAATCAAAAGGAAAACTTGCACAGAAAGCAAAACCAACATTCTTCATATAATGAAAACACATTTCTTCCGTTAGCCACAGATTGATTTAGCAATTCTGTTGGTTATTTTCTTAGAGGACATTTATCTTCTTGAAGAAATCATGGGAAAAATGTTTTTTTTGTGTGTTTGGTTAATACCTCTAGTTTCATTATCAAACCCTGAATAAACAGTTTCTTTGCAGGATTAAAAAAAAAAGGTGTATCTCTTTGATTGGATGACAGATTTAGGGAGAGGGGAAATAAGGAGACTTTAGATTAAAATTAGTATTACAGAACACGTAATTGTGCTTGTGATGAACCTGTACATAGATCAGGAGGTCATCTTGAGAACAGAAAAAAAAAGATGATACTTAATGATGTGTGCCTGGTTGTATTGTTTCACTATATTTATTCAGTTTGTATGCTGAGAAAATAACACACAAAACTGGGCTATATGAAGAAGAAAATCAGCATTGGAGGAAAACTCATGGACAGCCTATGATATGCACATAATATAGCTTTGCTTTCTAGAATGAAGCGGGCTTAAAAATGCTTACTGGTGACAATGAAAGGCTATACCCTTCAGTATGGATTGCACTTCATTATAAAGAATATGAAAATCTCACACCCAGACTAATAAATAACATTATTATAAATGATAAAAAATTTGAAAGTGTCAAAGACTTCATTTTGCTTAGATCCACAATCAACACTAAGACAAGCAACAGCCAGGAAATCAAAAGACATATTACATTAGGCAAATCTGCTGCACAAGACCTCTTTAGAGTGTTAAAGAGCAAATACATCAGTTTGACAGCTAAGGTGCACCCGACCCAAGCCATGGTATTTTCAGTAGTTCAATATGCATGTGAAAGTTGAACAATGAATAAGGAAGACTGTGGAAAAAATAATGCATTTGTGATAGAAAATATTGAAAGTACCCTGAACTGCCAGAAGAACAAACAAATCTGTGTTGGAATGTTCCATAGAAGCCAGGATGGTGAGACTTCGTCTTTCGTACTTTGGACAAGTTATCAGTGGGGACCAATATGTGGAGAAGGACATTGTGCTTAGTAAAGTGGAGGATCATTGAAAAAGAGAAAGACATCCAGCAAGATGGATTGGCACCATGGCAGTAGCAATGGGCTCAGGTCTAACAGCAATTAAGAGAATGGTGCGGTACCAGGTTGTGCTTCATTCTGTTGTGCATAGGGTCACTTTGAATTGGAGCTGACTTGCTGACACCTAACAATGACAACAAATAATTTGTTGACCATTTATTATATGCTAAGTCCTAAATTATAAACTGGAAGAAAAATAAATGCAAACACAGGTAACTGGTGATAATGAATGCTGTGTAGGGATTATTCTAGAGAGTCAAGTAAGGCTTTCTCATAAGAACAGTTATCTAAAGATACTGATGAATAAGAGCAAACCTGAATCTGGACACATGTGGTACATTTCTCCTTTGCTCAATGAGTGTGATAGGATGGCAAGGATAGTAGGAAAGGCATGTGAAAAGGCTTGGTGTGGGTGGGATCCTGTCACATCTCAGGATGCAAAGGGATACAGAGTCTTACTTAGTACCAAGGACATAACAGCTTTATTTAGATATAATTCAACATACTATTTTATTCAATCTGTATGCCAAGTAAACAAAAGATAAAGTGTACAACTCAATATTTTTCTGTATCTACACACCGGTGTGAAATGACTATCACAATCAATTTTCGAACATTTTCATCACCCACAGGAAAAAACCAGCACCAGTGAACTCTAACAACCCATAACTCACACCCTCTTTTTCTATCCCTGGCAACCACTATTCTGGTTTCTGTCTCTTCTGGATGTTTCATATGCTTTTTTTTTTTTTTTTTTTT
>NW_006408575.1:14800198-14838861 GCF_000296735.1 Chrysochloris asiatica
CATTCCCCTCTCCCTACTTGTATATTGCCCCCTCCCCAGCACCCAAACTATCCTGTGTCTAATCCCTGCCCTGTGCTCCACCTTCCCCTCTCTCCGCTCACCCACCCCCAATATCCCAACAATCAACAAAGAATTCCCTCCACCCCCCTTTAGTATGGGTTCTTTCCCTTAGTCTTTTACAGTAGTGGTCCTATGCAGTATTTCTCTTTGTATTGCTGTTGTTGAATGCTGTCGAGTTAGTTCTGACTCATAGGGATCCTGTATAGGGTTTCTGAGGAGCACCTGGTGGGTCTGAACTGCCAACCTGGTGGTTCACAGTCCATTGCTGATCCTACAGAGTCACATGGAATTATTTAATATGTGGTCTTTATCTCTAGCTTATTTCACTTAGTATAGTATTTCTAAGATTCATCCATGTTGTGGCATGTGTCACGTGTTCATTCCTTTTTATTGTACAATAGAGGTGGTAATACTTCATCTTGGTTGTTGCATAGTGATCTCAACAGCTTCTAAAAACCCTTCGCAGACTTTATTTGATTTCTAAACTAGGGACACCATTCACACAATAGAAACGTGATATTATATCCTGATTATTTATTGTTAGTCTTCAGACATTTAAATATGCAACTGTGACCTCTAAAATAGGTTAAGCCAGATTTTTGTTTTTTTCCTTTTAAAGAAATAATAACCGGTATTTTTCAATGCTTCATTTTCTGCAACATTATCACAGCATATCAGCATGACATCGACTATAATTTCAATTATAGAATAAATGGGTTTTTATAGATGTGTTATACATTCCTAGTAGTAGATAGAAAGCTGTTTATGTCACAGCATGAAGGGGAATTTTTGTGGTCAAACATTTGACTTTTTGTGTGGCAAACATATGTATCTATAGAAGAATAAGTATAAAACTAAAATACCTTTCTGTAAATTTAGTTCAATATTTAATTGATTTAATATGTAATCTTGCCTTATTTATTTTTTACTTTCATTTTTCCTTCCTTTTTGTCATGCTGAAATAAAAAGCTAGGAGTAGAATCTGATAGTGATTTCTTTTCTTGCTTTATGAGAAACTCACTCTGGAAAATAATCTTCTGCTGTCATGTTACTAGGAATTGTACAAAATCAAAATGCAGTGCCACAGTATGGTGTCATCGCCCCCTCCCCCCAGCTGTCACCTCTTTTTCTCTGGTTGAAAAACTCTTTTTTTTTTTCCTCCCTAAAGTGTAGCACAGTGAGAAGAGCACAAACTTTGAATTAAAAGAAGTCCGGTTTGAGTAACGATTCTCTGACCCACACAGAATTAAGCTTTAAGCATGTTATTTTAACTCTCTAAACCTCAATTTCCTCCCTTGTGGAAATGGAGGCGTGGAATCTCTGTCTTAGGACTCTTAGATAGATTCAATTAGATCTCATTTGGAAGCATACAGCAGTATGCCAGACGCATAATAGGATGCCCTAAGTATCAGGAGGGACCAGGCCCTGCAGAAGGACATTATGCTTAGTAAAGGGGAGGGTCTTGAAAAAAGAGGGAGACTCTCCAACAAGATGGATTGGCACAGAAGCGGCAACAGTGGGCTCAAGCATAACAACAATTGTGAGGATGGCACAGGACTGGGAATTGTTTTGTTCTGTTGTATACAGGTTTGCAATGAGTTGGAACCGATTCCAAGGCACCTAACAACAACAAAAAAGAAATAAGATTTTGACTCCATGTGGAACAACTCAAATATGAGCTCCAAAAAGCTAAGCACTTTGCTTCTGAGATTGAGTAAATGCCTTATTAAATATTTCTGAAATTAGTTTTATAAGACTCTGTGGTTAACACTCGATGAACTTAGGAAAATGGTCAGTACCCAAACATTGCTTACAAACAACTTGGAATATACTTGTTTCTCTTTAATAATTTTCCATGAGCTAGTAATTACTTTTATGGCAATGAAGAATTATTTGGCTAAATTTGTTTATGAAAGCATGTGTTAGCGTAGGGTATGCTATGCTAAAAGATAAATCTCCAAATTTCTGTGGCTTCACTTGAAAAAGGTTTATTACTTATGTAAACTCTTAAGATATTTGGAAGACTTTCCAGTGCACTTAGTGATCCATACTGCTTCCATCATGGTTTTTGCCATCTTAACAGTATGACTTTCTTAATACCATAATAGGGGTGTCCTTGTTAGGTTCTATTGAATCCAAACCAACTCATAGAGACCTTGTGTACACTAGAATGAAACACTGCCCAGTCCTGTGCCAACTTCACAATTGTTGCTACACTTGAGCCCATGCCTGTTGCCCCTGTGCATGGGGTCTTCCTCTTTTTTGCTGATGCTCCACATTACCAATATCCTTTCTATCACCAAGGCCATATATCCCAGTGACTGATCCTTCCTATTTGTTTCCAACCTTTGCACTCCAATCATCAGTAATTATCAATATATCTTGATTGCATGTTTGATCAATTTCAGACTGAAGAAATTGTTTGAAATCCCTCAATATCATCATCAGTGGCTTTAGTGGTTGGTTCATAAATTTGAATAATAGTTGTATTAACTGGTATTCCTTATAGGAATATGGGTAGCATGACTATTACACATTGCACTTTCTTAAGATGTTCTTTTGATGATGAATGTGACACCTTTCCTCTTCAATTTGTCATTCCTAGCATAAGCCTTGTGATTGTCAGATTCAAAATGGCCTATACCAGTCCATTTCAGACCACTAATACCTAGGATATTGTTTATGCATTCCATTTCATTTTTTACAACTTCCAATTTTCCTAAATTCATACTTTGTACATTCCATGTTCTGATTATTATTGGATGTTTAAAGCTGTTTCTCCTCATTTTGAGTTGTGCCTCATCAGCAAATGAAGGTCATGAAAGTTTTACTCCATTCATATCTTCATGGTCAACTCTACTTTGAGGAGGCAACTCTTCCGCAGTCATATTTTGAGTGCCTTCCAACCTGAGTAGATCATTTCCCAGCACTCTATCTGACACTATTCTGCTGCTCTTCATCATGTTCAATATTCAGTATTCTGGTGCTATCTGACAAATGTTCTACTTCTATTCATAAAGTTTTCAGTGACTAAACATTCACAAGTTGTCTGTCTCCCCTTCTTCCTAATCTTTCTTAGTCTGGAATGTCATCTGAAACCTGTTTACCATGAATGACTCTGCTAATAACTTAAAATACTGGTGTCATAGCTTCCAGAATTACAGCAACATGCTAGCCACCACAGTATGACAAACTAATAGACGAATTGTAGGTAATAAGGGCAGAGAGTTGGAAATGTGTGCAGGACCTTTTACCTGCGTAAGTATCCCTTGTAGAGTAATGAGTTAAATTTTGGACTGTTAACCATGAGTTCAGCAGTGTGATCCCACTAATCTCTCTTTAGGAGAAAGATGAGGCAGTCTGGTTCAGTAAAATGCTATAGCATTGGAAATACCATGAGGCAGTTCTCTTAGTGGATCACTGACTCAGAATTGACTAAAGGGCAGTGGGTGACTTTTCCTGCCTCGGTGTAGAAGTGACACCTGTCAGTCCACTTCCATTTCCTTCATTACAAATAACAGAATCTAGTGACAGGGCACTGGGAGTCTTCATTTACACAAGAAAGGCAGGGCAGCCAGAGATGAGTAAGTTGTAACAGCCTCTACTTCTTTGAATCAGATGATACCACTATTATTTTTTAACTGTAGGACATTTTTTTTTTTTTTTTCAAACCTTGAACATACTTTATATCATTCTCAAGATGGGCCTTTTTTTTTTCTTTTTTTTGAAGTTTTTCCCAAATTTATTTACTCAGAGAATTCTTCTTTCATGGAGCATCTTAGAGCAAACACTGTTATCCCAGCAAACATATTTTTATAAACACTGAGGTAAGTTCTATAGGTCTTCTTTTCTCTACTACTAAAATCAATTCTTCTAGTATCTCTTATAGTGGTTTTATTTTTAAATCTTTGTTATCATGGTTATTGCTCTAAGTATGCTGTTTACCACCACAATTCTTAGACTAATCTCAGTGTCTGCAAAGAGCACATTTAGAAAAGAAAAGCAAACAAACCCCAGACAGATAGCAGAAGTGATTACTGGGTGACAAGGAAGGAATTGCCTTCTGGTGGCAGTTTTATTCATGCTGCTTTAACAATCCACTGGTCCTTTATTCTAGAAGGATGAAAGATGAAAATATTGTCACTCATGTGAAATAACAGCTGCCACCAAGTTTCTTTGAGCTTCTGGGTAACATCATCATCTATAAAGTGAATAAGAGAGATGGTGGCTCTAGTTAGTTGTTGTTAGATCAAACTTAGTTGGATTTCAATTTATCAAAGACCTGTCACTGAATTTTGGATAAATGTAAGACCCATTACTGACCTCTGAGGGAGGCACAAAAAAATATACAACATAGCATTGTGCATGGTAACCAGTAATGAAGAATGGTAGCTTTTCAACATTTATTGAGGCCTTACTCTGTGTTCCAAACTGTATTGTTCTCTATGATTATATTAGGGAGCAAACATGGACATGGTGACAATTCTCAAGAGAGGTCATAGTTTATTGGAGGCAAACATTAATTAAAGAGTAACGGAGTTAAATATACAAACATACCTGACATAACGTTCTGAGGAAAAGAATTGTATGAAATCCTGTAGGAATCCCAACTGAGACTAGGGGTTTGATACTTATTCTGAATTTCTCAGGATGAGAAAGAGCCAGTACTCTCAGAACTGTCAGAGAGCAGAGTCAGAATTTGTACATATTTTTGTGTGATCCTATGTACTTTCCATTACACAAATCTATATTTTCATATGAAAGAGCTTTTTCAGTTCAAGCAAGTCAAGGATTTTGTTCTTCAAACCAAACCTATTACTGTTGAGTTGATTTACAACTCAAAGCAATCCTATAGGACAGAGTAGAACTGCCCCATAGTGTTTCCCAGACTGTAATCTGTATGGAAGCTGATCATCCTTCTGCTGAGGAGTTGAAAGCTGGTGAGTTCAGATCGCCAACTTCTTGGTTATCAGCTGAGTTCTTAACCCCGGTGCTAAGTTCTTAACCCCATTGTTAAGTCCACTGATTCCTATTGGAATCAAGTAGAAGTCACAATTGATTCTAACATTACTGTTACCTAGGTTCTATTAGAATTCTCAAGGCAACCTCTCCAAGGAGGTACTTGCAAATGAATCCATAGATGATGCAGAACTGTTCCTTCATAAAAATCTAACTGATGGATTAGACTAGGGGTTGGTACAAATTTTTCTGAGAGCCAGAGAGTAAATATGTTAGACTTTGAATGTCATATGGCCTCCACTACTGATTATTCAACTCTGTCACTGTATTATCTTGTCTGTGATCACTTTTACAATCCAGTGAGATATTATTTTTAGTTTCCTCATCTTCTCTTCGTACTGAAGGCAATGGCTCTAGATAGTCATTAAACTGCACACACCACATATTTTTAGAAGACCTGAGAAAGTTATAGACAATTATTCCTTGAAAGAGATTCAATATTTCATCTGAATCACAAGGTGAAAAATTAATACTCACTCCTCCTTCACCAAGAAGAGAGTAAAAAGCATGATCCTGTCCCAAACCTACTCTGACTTGTCAAAGAAAGATTGTCAATGCTAATGCTACCAGTACTAGGTCATAGTACTTGGGACAAAACCACAAACTCTATATAATGCTTACTTACTGTACTTTACGTATGTGTATGCAACAGAAGCTGGGGGAAAATACTGAAAGTTCCCATACATTTCCCACTTGGTGTGTAGGCTTTTCTGGTCTATTTTATACTTCAGTTTAAGAATTAATTTATTAAGGTCACCATTTCAGGCTCATCTTCTGCTGTGCATTTGAATATAAGCAGATTCTGCATTATTATTGTCTGTTAAATTTAATGTGAATCAAGCAAAGTGCTATGTGCAACTGAATACCAAACAAAAATAAATACAAACCTGTCTAATCGACTAAAATATAAACAACTTTGAGGACTTAACAAGAAAAATGAAGACATGTAAGCAATGTACACCATTCCATGTAGAAATCCATGGTAATTTAGCTGAATGTTTATTTTCGAAGGATCAGGAAGCTAGAGTTTCAGAGATAGAATCTACACACACACATTACAGGCACGTATGTGTGTGTATATATATATTTTCTTGTCATGGGAATGGAAGTACAGGGTTCTACAGGCATATTTGGCAACCAACTCAATTATCTTCTCTCAGAAACAGAATTTAGAGGCCAACTAGCTCTGGTAGCGTAGTGGTTATGAATCGGGCTGCAAACCTTAAGGTCAGCAGTTCAAAACTACCAGCTGTTCCATGGGAGAAACATGAGGCTTTCTGCTCCGGTTAAGATTTACAGCCTCGGAAACCCTGTTTGACTCGACAGACCTTAACAACAACAGGGAGTAATAAACTACAGGGAAAATAGAAAACAGACCAAGCAATGATCATTGAGCTAACAAGAAGAGCAAGCAGTGAATCATTTCCCATTTCCTCCCAATATCCACTTTGCATGCCACAGATCACTCACTGGGGCTCTGGTTCTACCAACACAGAATACTTTGTGATTTTTCAGAATCTTTTGTTCATACTATTTCCCCAACTGGAAAATTAAATACCATCTCATTGGGGACCTTCCTCTTCTTTTTTCCGACCCTCCACTTAACCAAACATGATATCCTTCTCCAGGGACTGGTCCCTTCTGATAATATGTCCTAAGTATGAGAGACAAAGTATGGCCATCCTGACTTCAAGGTGCACTCTAGCTGTACTTTTCCAACACAGATCTGTTTGTTCTTTTGGCAGTTCATGGTACTTTTAATATTCTCCAAAACCATAACTCAATTACATCAATTCTTCTATGGTTTTCCTTATTCACTGTCCAAATTTCACATGCATATGAGGTTACTGACCATGGGTGGTGTCAGATGCACCTTAGTCCTCAAACTGACATCTTTGATCTTAAACAATTTAAAAAGATCTTTTGTAGCAGATTTGCCTAAAGCAATGTATCGTTTGATTTCTTGACTTCTGCTTCCATGATTGATCTGAGCAAAATGACATTTTTAACAACTTCAATTCTTTCTCCATTAACATGGTCCAGTGATGAGGATTTTTGTTTTCTTTACATTAAGATGAAACCCATATTGAAGGCTGTGGTCTTTGATCTTCATCAGTAAGTATTTTAAGTCCTTTTCACTTTCTGCAAGCAAGGTTGTATCATCTGCATATCACAAGTTGTTAATGAGTTTTCCGCCAATCCTGATCCCATGTTTTTTGTTTGTTTGTTTGTTTATTTTTTCATATAATACAGTTTCTCAGACTATTTGATTAGCATACAGATGGAACAAGTATGGTGAAAGAATACAATGGCGTACACCTTTTCTAATTTTAAACCATTCAGTGTTCCCTTGTTCTGTTCACACAGCTGCCTCTTGGTCTATGTACAGGTTCCTCATGAGCACAAATAAGTGTTCTGGAATACTCATACTTCACAGTATTGTCCACAGATTGACATAATCCACAAAATCAAAAGCCTTTGTGTAGTTAGTAAAGCACAGATAAACATCTTTCTGGTATACTATGCTTTCAGCCAAGATTCATCTGACATCAGCAATGATATCCCTCATTCCATGGCCTCTTCTGAATCCGGCTTGAACCTCTGGAATTTGTCTGTTAATGAATGTTTGTAGCCATTTCTGTATTACCTTTAGTAAAACCTTACTCGCAAGGGATATCAATAATACTGTCCGGTGATTTCCACATTCCGTTGGGTCACCTCTCTTTGGAATGGACACAAATAAAGATCTCTTCCTGTCAGTTGACGAGGTAGTTGTCTTCCAAATTTCTTGGCATAGATGAGTGAGTTCCTCCAGTGCCGCATTAGTTTGTTGAAATATTTCAATTTGTATACCATCAATTCTCGGTGCCTTGTTCTTGGCCAATGCCTTCAATTCACTTTGGATTTCTTCCTTCAGGATCATTAACTCTTGATCATATGCTATCTCTGGTAATCTTTAAGTTCTGGTTGGATATATTCAAGGTCATATTTTGGCTCTCATGGACTTGTTTTAATTTTTTTCAGCTTCAGCCTGAATTTACATATGAGCAATTGAAGATTTGTTCTACAGTCTGTCCCCTGGATTTATTTTGGCAGATGATAATGGAGCTTTTCCACCATCTTTTTCAACAGATGTAGTCAATCTGATTTCTGTGTATTCCATCTGGTGAAGTCCATGTGTATAGTCGTCTTTTGTGTTGTTTAAAAAAGGTAATTGCAATGACCAAATCATTCGTCTTGCAAAATTCTATCATGCTATCTCCAACATCATTTCTATAACCAAGACCATATTTCCCAACTACTGATCCTTCCTCTTTGTTTCTAACCTTTGCATTCAAATAGCCAGTAATTATCAGTACATCTTTTTTTTTTTTTTTTTTTTTTGGTACATGACAAGACTGGGCTCTCTAAGCTTCTCTCCTTCTCTAGGGAGTCTGGATGGAAACTGAGGATGGGAGCTTCTCAGTGTGTAGTGGGATTAGAGTTGGGGTAAGGACTCCCAGCAGCTGAGGGCCTCTATCTTCCTCTAGTGCTGTTGCTTGAGCTGGTGGTCCAGGGGGCTCTTATTCTTTGGAGGCCACATGGACCATAAGATCCACCACCCTGTTGCTATAGCCAAATTCATTGTCATACCAGGAAATGAGCATGACAAAGTGGTCGTTGAGGACAATTCCAGCTCTAGCATCAAAGGTAGAAGAGTGGGTGTCACTGTTAAAGTCACAGGAGACAACCTGGTCTTCAGTGTAACCCAGTATACCTTTTAGGGGTCCATCTGATGCCTGCTTCACTACCTTCTTGATGTCATCGTATTTGGCAGCTTTCTCCAGGTGACAGTTCAGGTCTATGACAGACATGTTAGGAGTGGGGAGACGGAAGACCATGCCAATGAGTTTCCCATTCAGTTCGGTGATGACTGTGCCCACAGCCTTGGCAGTACCTGTAGATGCAGGGATGATGTTTTGGGCAGCCCCGGGGCCATCCATAGTCTTCTGGGTGGCAGTGATGGCATGGACAGTGGTCATGAGTCCCTCCATGATGCCCAAATTTTCATGGATGACCTTGGCTAGGGGGGCCAAACAGTTGGTAGTGCAGGAGGCATTGCTGACAATCTTGAGGGAGTTGTCATACTTCTCATGGTCCACACCCATCACAAATATGGGGGCATCAGCAGACAGGGCAGAGATGATTACCCTTTGGCACCACATTTCAAGTGAGCCCCAGCCTTCCCCAAGGTTGTGAAGACACTGGTGTACTCTACAACATATTCAGCACCAGTATCGCCCCACTTGACGTTGGTGGGATCTCGCTCCTGGAAGATAGAGATGGGCTTCCCATTGATGATAAGCTTCCTGTTCTCAGCCTCGACAGTGCCACTGCACTTTCCATGGGTGGAATCATACGGGAACATGTATACCATGTAGTTAAGGTCAATGAAGGGATCGTTGATGGCAACAACCGCCACTTTGCCAGAGTTAACATCAGCCCAGGTGCCCAATATAGCCAAATCCGTTGACTCCGACCTTCACCATCCTGTCTTAAGGATGCAGTTGGTACTGCCAGAGAAGCTGCGGCTGCCTGTTGAGTGGGGAGGAGCAGAGAGCATATCATACATCTTGACTGCATGTTTGATCAATTTTGGACTGAAGACATTGATAGAATTCTTCAGTTTCATCATCACAGACTTTAGTGGTTAGTGTGTAAATAAGAATAATAGTGGTATTTACTGGCCTTCCTTCTTGTTGTTGTTGTTAAGTGCCATCGAGTCTTCCTTGTAGGATTATAGATATTATCCTATCACAGATAGCATTGTATTTCATGATAGACCTTGATATGTTCTTTTTGGTGATGAATGCAATGCCATTCCTCTTCAATTCAATTCATCATTTTCATCATAGTAAACTATGTGATTCTTAGATTCAAAATGGCCAATATCAGGCCCTTTCAGCTCACTAATGCCTAGGATATCGATGCTTATACATTGCATTTCATTTTTCACAATTTCCAGGTTTCCTGGATTCATACTTGGTGCTTTCCATATTCTGATTATTAATGGATTTTTGGAGCTGTTTCTCTTTCTTTGAGTTGTACCCCATCAGCAAATGAAGGCCCTGAGGGCTTTACTGCAGTTGCATTATGACAGACAGCTCTACTTTGAGGAGGCAGCTCTTCCGTAGTCTCATTTTGAGTCCTTCCAACCTGAGAGGCTCATTGTCGGCACTATATCTGTCAGTGTTCTGCTGCTATTCATAAGGTTTTCAGTGACTAAATATTCAGAATTAGTCCATCTCTGCTTTTTCCTAATCTGTGTTCATCTGGAAGATCATCTGAAACCTGTCCACTGTGCTTGACCCTGCTGATATTTAAAATACCCACAGCATAGCTTCCAGAATCACAGCAACATATAAGCTACCAAAGTATGACAAACTGACAAATGAGTGGTGGTGATCACCTAGACAACTTGTTATAACTATGGCTGGTCCCCATTTGTAGATTTAGTGTCTGATTATGTGACTCTTGTGTAGAACCCCAGATTTTTCATTTATAATAAGTTTTCAGGTGAAAAACTGTTGCAGCTGGTCCAGGAATCACCCTTGAGAACCACTATTATAGAGTGATGAGACCTTGAAAAGACAGTAGGTCCAGAAGCCCTTTTGAGTAAACAAAAAACATACAGTGGGAGGGGTAGTGCATATGAAGAGGAGGCAAGAAGGTGAGTCTTGGCATCTAGTCAAATGTATAGGATTAGAGAGAGAAAGAACACAAAAAGTATTGCAAACTCTTAAATCTGGGAAATTACTGTAATGTTGCCTTTTGTTTCTTGTGTTCTAGTCTTATTATTCTAACCAAATTAAAAACTCCCTGAGGATAATGACTATATCATTTGGCAGGTTTTTTTTTTAAAGTTCTTTTTGTGTTTGGCATAATAATAGCTAGCATTTATCAAGTGTATAATGCATGCCAGGTACTTTGCATGGATTTTAAAGGTCAACAGCAATCTGTGAGTTGAGTATTATTGTTTGTTTTATACAAAGGGAAACTGAAGTTAAAAAAGGTTGGGGAACAACTGAGGTTGCACAGTGACTAAACGGTTTAACCAAGATGGAAACAGACCATCTGATTACAGAATCCAGCCCCCCACTTCTATATAATTTTACCTTGCCAGTGAAGAGCAAGATACCTAATAGGCTACAGTTGTTCTGTGCCATAGAATTGATTCTGACTTACAGGAGGACAAAATATTGCCTTGTCCTGTGCCATCCTCACAATTCTTGCCATTGGAGTCCAAGTTGCAGCCCAGTGTTGCAGCCACTGTGTCAGACTATTGCATTGATATTAGTCCTCCTTTTCATTAATCCTCTGCTTTACTAAGCATGATGTCCTTCCCTAGGAACTAGTCCCTCCGGATAATATGTCCAATGTAAGTAAGATGAAGTCTAACCATACTTGCTTCTAAAGAGCATTCTGGCTGTAGCTTTTCCAAAACTGATTTGTTCATTCCATGGTATATTTAATGTTCTTTGCCAACACCGTATTTACTGTTCTTTTCTAACACTATAATCCAAGGGTATCAATTTTTCTTTGGTGTTCCTTATTCATTGCCCAACTTTCACATGAGGAGCTGCTATTGAAAATACTATGGCTTGGGTCAGGCACACCTTAGTCCTCAAAGTAATATATTTGTCATTTAACACATAAAAAAGGTCTTTTCAGCAGGTTTGCTTAATTCATTTTGTCATTTGATTTCTTGACTGCTGCTTCCATTGGCCTTGATTAATAAGTGTTAGGTCATTATAACTATTTATAGTACATGACAGTATATGGTCATAGAGGAAAATTAGATGATGCCGATAGCCTTACAAAATTCACCGATAAATCCACTACCCAATTATTTTAATTGCTAATATGCTACTGTCGATCTTTTTAGATTTTTCAAGACTGCATACTGATTTATGAAGGGTTTCAAAAAGTTCATGAAAAAATTCTATTTTCTTTTCATTCAATTTTTTCACAAACTGAAGCCTTCTTGTATGTGGATGGATCACACTGTACCTTGTGCTACTCTATGACTAGTTTCTAAAATTTACATCAGCATAAGCAATTTATCAACAATACACTTCTGTAACATTAAAGTTAATGGAAATTCATTTTTTGTTTGTTGTTGTTAAGTGCCGTCAAGCCAGTTCTGACTCATGGTGACCCTGTACAGGGTTTCTTATAAGTGACTGGTAGATTTGGTTGGTAGCAATCTAATTGTTATCCTATAGAACCACACCAGGACTATGCCATATTAATTCAGCCAATCTCCTCTGCTTGATCATATAAAGGTACTTCCTGATTCTGAGAATCATGCTGCCTATGAAAGGGTTCATAACTTGGCCTTCCTAACTTAGTATTTAGAACTTTGCTCCAAAGTTGAAGAATTGGAAGGAAGAAAGAAAAAGAAAAAAGAAATCCAGTGAAATTATCTTTCTTAGTAGGTATGAATGCCAAGGCCCAGGAATTTAAAGCAGTTTCCTGCATTCAAAAATGAGAAACTAGAACCTTTGTCTCTTCATCTGTCCGTTCATTCACTATCCATCCCATAAATTTTATTGAGTTCCTACTGTGTGAAAGGCACTGTTCTTTTGTGCAGGGACTATAGTGGCCCAAATAGACAAATGACCCTACAGATATTGAAGTTAACATTCATAATGGAGGATCCCTAAACCAGTCTCTTCATATTGTTCCACAATTCCACATTGCCAGTTTTCAAGACTACTTGGTTTCTTATATCAATGATGTAAACCAAAGAAACCTGATCAATACAAGACTTGACTCTTTCCTCATTGAAATTCAACCAGGAGAAAACTGTCTCTCACTAACCCAAATGAGCAGCTGTTGTCTGCTGCAACCTACCAGAACAGTGTTCATTCACTGCTCAGAGATAATTTAAGTACACCTCGCCAATTTTCAGTCTTTCTCTCCTACCCCAGTTTCCACAGTTGAAGTAACATTATTTATTCCACACATAAGAGTCCAGCCAAGCTGAAAAATGGTTTCTTTTGTTTTGTTTGTGAGCTACTTACAACTGATGACTGAGGATATGGCAGGGATGTGCAGATGTTTCTTTTTTAGGAGTTTTGAGCAAGCATGGAGCTGTATTCAGAACCCAGACCTCAAGGATTTGGCACTGAAGTCTTTCTTCCCTTGTTCTGATGAACATCCCCCTAACAAACCTTTGGAAGCACTTCATCATCACAATTCTTAATTTGGACCCTTAAGCTTAAAGTGTGAAGTGATAATGACTAATTCATAAAATCAGGTCATGTGATTGGTAGTCAAACTAATTAAGGTTCAAACCTTGCTTCACCACACGCTGGCTTTATTTTCCTAAAGCTCAGATTCCTGATCTAAAAGAGAATGTTGTTATGTGCCATGTAGAGTAATTTGAACTCATTGGAGACCTATGCACTACACAAGGAAATACTTTTTAGTCCTGCAACATTTTCACAATTACGTTTGAGTTCATTGTTGCTGATCTGTGTCAGCCAATATAGTTGGAGGTCTACATTTTCACTGACTCTACACTTTACCATATATAATGCCCTCCTCCAGAGACTGGTCCCTTCTGGCAACATATCCAAAGTACAAGAGACAAAGTCTCACCATCTTCTAAGAAACATTCTGACTGTAGTTCTTCCTAGACAGATTTGCTTATTCTTGTGGTAGTCCATTCAATCTTCTTGAAGTACTGAAAAAAAGTGGTACATATTTCAAATGCATTTTTCTGCAGTTTTCCTTATTCACTGTCCAACTTTCACATGCATAAAAGACATTTGAAAATATTATTGGCTGATGAGTTGCACCTTAGTCCTCAACATGGCGTCTTTGTTCTTTAATACTTTAAATAGGTTTTTTTGCAGCAGATTTATCTAATGGAATATATCATATGATTTCTTGACTTCTCCTTCTGTGGGGTTTTCTGTGCTGTCTTTATTGGATCAGATTGCTAGTTCTTTTCTCCCATGGAATGGCTAATGGGTTCAGATCACCAACTTTTGGTTGTGAGCTGAATATTAAACAGTTATACAACTAGTGCACCTGAATGTCATCTTATGAATAGAAATACTTTAATAAGCAAAATCGAAGAGTTTTTTGAAGATTGGAAAGACAATCATCTGTTACATAATATTTAGCAGGAACCATTATATACTTTCCCCACACTCTCATTTAGTCCTAGAAAAACTTTTGGGATGAGGTGTCAGTGCCACCAATACTTAAATCATCTAAATTAGTTGTCCAAGGTTACAAAGGTAGCTAATGGTAGAATTAAGATTTTAACTCAGATGTTTTTGACTCTGAAATGCTTGTTTGTTTGTTTTGGTTACATCATGGTTCAGTCCTTTTAAAATAAATTTGTGTGAATTATCTTATCCATTGTAGACATTTTGCCAGAAAGCAGTGATTTGGTGGAATAACAACAACAAAAAATACAGAACATGCCCTCATTTAAAGTATAATGGAGTGCCAAAGACAAAACAAATGCTTCTTTAATTTCTTTGTGCTTCAGGATTCCTGGAGTTTTCTTTTGAAGATTGAATCAGTGGCAGAGTGCTTGGCATGTAGAAAGAGTGTTTAGTATTGTGTTATTAATAATAATATTTATTATTAATAATAAAAATTATTATTATTAATTTATGACCTAAACATGTAAATATAAATCTGAAATGCTATGAAGGTAAAGCAATTGGAATTATGGAAAGATATCAAGGAGATTCCAATGTAGTCTGGGAGATGGGTAAAGGCTTTCTTAAGTTTGGGGGGGGGGTGAAATAAAATAAAGGAAGTGTCATGTAGGCAGAAGGAACAACTTCTACAAGGCCCTGGGGCAGAATGGAATTCTGTGTTCAGAGAATTGAAAGTGACTATGTATGTGATTTACACCCTCGGAAACCCTGTACAGGGTCGCTATGGGTCGGACCCGACTCGATGGCACTCAACAACAACAACAACATGTATGTGATGGAGCTTGTAAAATGGTACACTTGCAATCATTTTCTCCTCAATATTTCTCAGACCTAAGAAGTTCCCTATGTCTTTGGGTTCTAATAATTGTACCTTTATATAAGCAGTCAATTTACTTAAAATGAAAGTTTCCTGTACAACCTACTTAGAGACTTAGTACACAAAGAAACCTTCCTTCTCTATTTTCCATCTTTACAGATCCCTAACTTAAGTAGCATGTTGATGGCTTTGATTTAAAAGCAGGTAGACAACTGTGTATTCAAGTGAAAAGACAATTTGGAATGAGTCATTGTCTTTTTAGAGAGCAAACAGTGAGGTCTACTACCCCACAGGGAATCATTTTCTAGGTAACTTAGTCTGCCTATGTTGGCAGAGAATTAACACGTATAATACCTGTGTCTTTAGAAAACTTGCAGACACAGGTCTTGTACGTGTTAATTCCCCGCCACTGTAGACAGAGTAGGCAACCTAGTAAAAGATTCTCTGTGGGGTAATAGAGACCAAAAATAATGATGTAAAACAGAAAATTCTACTAGGAATCACATTACTTGTCATTATATATATGATATCTGTAGTGGCTTCCAGGTGCAGAAGAATGAGGGGGAAACCAGGAAATAATTATAGCAAATATGCTCGAGTTGAGTCAGAGAATAATGAGGCTCTAAAATAAATAAAGGATAATGGTGTAGGACTTTGTATGACTGCCATATGTTAAGTCCTTTTTACATAGCGTATTCTGGACCTGGTAGAATACAGAGAAGGGTAGAGATAAGAGAAAGAGTACTTCTTGTGAAGTTTAGAGCTAGTGAGGAAGTCAAAGTTTTGTGACCAAATAAGCACGTGAAAAACATTCTTAACATTATTAGTCATTTTGTTTGTTTGTTTGTTACATTCCTTCAAGTGGGTTCTGACTCATAGTGACCCTGTATAGGATTTCCCAGACTATAATTCTTGTTGTTGTTAAGTGCTGTCGAGTCAATTCCGACCCACGGAGACCCTGTATAGGGTTTCCAAAGAATGACTGGTGAGTTTAAACCGCCAATCTTGCTATTCAAACAACTTTGTAGTCTGGTGCATTAACCCACAGCACCACACCAGAACTCCTTAGGGGGATGCAAATCAAAATCACAATGAGATACCAGTTCATATCCTTGAGGATGATTATTTTCAAATATATAAACAGTAACAGCTGTTAGCAAGAACATGGAAAACTAGAAATCCTTTCCTTTTCTTGTGGGAATGTTAACTATTAAAACAATGTAGAATGGTTTTGGAGGAACCACCAAACTACAAACATAGAATTTCATTTTTTGTGGTTGTTGTAGTTGAGTGCTGTCAAGTTGGTTTCTACTCATAATGACCCTGTGTAGGGTTTCCAAGGAGTAGCAGGAGGGTTTGAACTGCCAACTTTGCATTTAATAGTCTTGTGCTTATCCTACAGTGCCATCTCAGCAATTCCATTCCTAAGTATACTTTTATATCTAGAATAATTAAAAGCAGAAACTCAAACAGATACTTACATACCAATGTTTGTTGCAGCATTGTTCACAATAGCCATAAGGTGGAAACGACAAATATTCATCAACAGATGAACAGATAAACAAAATGTGGTATATCTAATAGAGTGGAATGTTGCTCAGAAAGAGAAATGAAGTTCTGATACATGCAAACTTTTAAAATATTAAGCTAAGAAAATAATTCAGATACAAATGAACAAATATGAGGACTGTATGACCCCATTCATATGAAAACTCTAGAATAGACAAATTCAGATTCGGGGTTACCAGGGGCTAGGTGTGGAGGTGGTGTAGGAATGGAGTATCATTGCTTAAATAGTACAGAATTTTTGTTTGGACTAATAGAAATTTTTGCAGATGGATAGTTGTAATGTTTATATAACTATTGAGTATAAATAACATCACTGAATTATACATTTAAAGCTGTTTAAAATTATAAAAAGAAGGGTTAAAAATATTGTTTTCTCTGACTTTATACCTTAGAACAATTTTTTTTTGTAAGAATGTTTCTGATTAGCTAATATAAATCAGTAAATTAGAAGACTCCATATTTCTGTATAAATAAAACAGCATACACATAAAAGTCTAAATTTAGAATAAAAGTGAATAAATTCTTTAACAAAAAACCCATTTGTAAAAAGCAAAACTCCAAAACTTGTATGATCAATGAGAAGACTAGATAGCTCTTGTAGTGTTATTCTCCTAAATCTGTGTTGTTGTTATTAAGTTCCATCGAGTTGGTTCTGACTCACAGTGACTCTATACAGGATTTCCATGAAGCTGCTGGTGGGTTTGATGAGCCAACCTTATAGTTAGCAGTCCAGTGCTCATCCTACAGTGCCACACCAGGACTCACACAAATCTATATCTTTAGTCTAATCATGATAAACCATGAGGTCAGAGACAATCTAGCAGAATACCTGTCTGGAAGTTTTCATAAGGGTTAAGGTTATAAAAGCCAAGGAAAGATAGAGAAAGTGTCATAGATTTAGGAAATGTAAGATGTGTCGTTTAAATGCAATGACAGATTGTACTGGACACTGGAATAGAAAAGAGACACTAGTGGTAAAAGTGATGGAATCTGAATGAAGTCTGTAGTTTAGTGAACAGTATTACACCATTGCAAAGTTTTAAATTTTAATAAATGTACCATAGTTATAAAAGATGGTGATATTATAATTATGCTGGGTGAGGTAAATATGAGGTCTCTATACTACAACATTGCTGTATATATATATGAATGAAGCTACACACACAATAATTATATGACCCAAAACTTTCAGTTTACAAGTAAGAAAATAAAAATTCAGAGGAACAACACATCCATCTAAAACTTTATGTTGTTACTTTGTTAGACAGAGGAATATGGAAATGAAAATAATTTTCCCACTCAGGAGGATCTTGTCTTTACAGGATTCCTACAAAAGACTTGGGGATCTTACAAAGGGCTCTTTCCAACTTAGAAAGTAATCAAAGCAGCTTCATTTTGGGCTATCTAAAATGGACAGGGAATGGCCATTTTTAATTGGAAAAGAATATGGCTTATTCTTCCGGTAATAAAAATTTAAATAGAAATAGTGTCACGTTCATCTTCAAAATGAGTATCTCAAGATATATCTTCAACTATAATGCAATCTTTAATAGAATAATATCAATACACCTATAAGAAAGACCAACTAATAACACTATTACTAAAATTTATACACCAACCACTAAAGCCAAATACGATGAAAGTGAAGAATTCTACCAACAGCTTCAGTCTGAAATTGATCAAACATTGATAATTACTGATAATTATAATACAAAACTTGGAAACAAAGAAGTGTCAGTAGTTGGAAATATGGTACTTGTAGCAAAATGATGCTGGAGGTTACATGATAGAATTTTGCTGGACCACCTATTTATTCCTTGCAAAAACCCTTTCTTCAACAACATAAATGGTGATTATACATGTAAACTTCACCAGGTATAGGACTCAAACTGACTACATCTATAAGGAGATAGGAGTCCTTTGGGTTGCAAAATGGAAGGAGGTCTGGTTTGGCACTGTAGAAATAAACACTGCACTGCTAGTCACAAGGTTGGCAATCCAGACCCACCGTTCTCACCTCAGAAACATTGTACAGGGTTGCTATGAGCAAGAACTAACTCCACAGCACTTAACAGCAATAGTGGGCAAAATATTGAATAATGTAGGAAACATCAAAAGAAGATGGAAGGAATACGCTGTTACTGCTCCAAAAGAATTAGTTGATGATCAACTATTTTAAGAGGTAGCATCTGATCAATAACTGATGGTATTGAAGGAAGAAGTCCAAGCTGTACTGAAACCACTCCGAAAACTCATGGAATAGAAATGGAAATGTCTCAATACTATGGAGCAGTTCTACTTTATCATATGGGGTTCTCATCAGTCAAAATTAACTCAATGGCACCCAATCAAAACAATGAACATATAAATCATAAGATTAAGAAAAAAGCAGTACAGCTGAAAAAGGAAAAATGCTTGTTTGAAAGTTAATTTTTTAGAAAACTAACTTGACTAGAGCTTGTTTTTTCACTTTAGTTTTTATATCTTATATGTTATCCATTGAAACTTTTCTTTTATTTATTTTTTTACTAATAGAGTAGTTTCCTTTTTCTGTGTCAGTATCATGAAAGAGCAAGAGAACTAACATATCACAGGAGATTTATTCACAGAAAAGCTTCAACTGGCTCTTGTCATGACTCCAGTAAGGAAAAAAAAAAAAAAAAAAAAAAATCTAAACTGCTCTGGAAATAAAAGAGATTGATGTGCAGTCCCTCCCAATTCTTCTAAGTGGTACACTGTGAAGATAAGTTACAATGAGTATCAGACCATTTGTGGGAGCAGAAGTTTCCAGACGAGGGTGAAAAAGAGTAGCGGAGAGAGGAGTTACAGCCATTGAATTGAAGCCAGAAGACGGCTGGTTTCCAGGCTCTGATAGGATTGACTTCTGGCTAATGTCAAGTGAGAATCCAGTGTGGTGCTGTAGGATAAGCACTGGACTGTAAACCATAAGGTCAGTGGTTCAAAACTCATCAGCTCCTTGGAAACCCAGTTGTTGTTTTTATGTGCCGTACAGTCAGTTCCAACCCATAGAGACCCTATATAGGATTTCCAAAGAATGGCTGCTGAGCTTGAACCACTGACTTTGAGTTTCAAACTGACTTTGCAGTCCACTGCATTAACCCACAGTGCCACACCAGAACTCCCCCTGTACAGGGTCGTTATAAATAGGAATCAACTTGATGGCACTTGACAACAACGACAACATCAAGTGTGTGATGTGACATGGAAATATGCCCTTTAGATGTCATCATTATCAACATATTTTAGTTTCCGCCCCCTCAGTTGCATAGTCCTAGTTCAAATACTGAGCACGCCATTAACCAGGGGATTTTACTAGGGGAAGAACTGCTGCGCTGTACCCAGAGGAGAATTTATTGAGAAGTTAATGAAGGTTTTACCTCAATGTCTGATTTGTAAGGGACCCTTACAATGCTCATATAATTTTGTATTATTTTTCTTAAAGTACATGTCTACAAATTCCATAAGCTTCATGCCCCATAAAACCTGGATCTTATCCTGATTTATACACTTGTAGCATAGTGGTAACAAGTCGGGCTACTAACCCAAGGTCAGCAGTTCAAAACTACCAGCCGTTCCATGGGAGAAAGATAAGGCTTTCTACTCCCATAAAGATCTGCAGTCTCAGAAACCCTATACAGGGTCGCTATGAGTTAGACTCAATTCCACAGCACACCACCACCACCTTACAAGAATGCTCATACATTTTTTTTTATTATTTTTCCTAAAGCATGAAGGGTTTACCTCAATGTCTGACTTGAAAGGGACCCTTACAAGAATGCTCATAAAATTTTCTATTATTTTTCCTTAAGTACATCTCTACAAAATCCAGAAGCTTCATGCCCCATAAAACCTGGATCTTATCCTGAGTTATACTTACCCAGTTGTTGGTGTTAAATGCTATCAAGCTGGTTCCAACTCTTAGTGACCCTATACAAGGTTTCCAAGGAGTGGCTGGTGGGTTTGAACTGCCAACCTTACAAGTGTTTATACTACAACTCCTCATCATGGGATCTTAAACAAAAATACTTGTGTTGAGGACAGTAGGGCAGCCAGCACTACTAGCCTGCTGCATACTGAGTAGACACTTGTTAGCTCCTCCTTGAATTAAAACCAGTCACCATGGAATGCCACTTCTTTATAATCTTCTGATTTTGCAGTTGGAACAAATGAATTCACAGCCCTACACAATGCAGTGTCATGTTCAGTATCTCTATCCCCACTGTTTTGACACACCCCTGCCCCATAAGTGTGGGCAGATTCTGGCCTTCATTTCCATTTAGGTAACATTTGTAATCTCTTATAGTGGGGTATCTAGTATTAAGTCCTACATCAAATTCTTCTACGCTTTTAACATCCTTGACTGAGTCTACTGCCATTCTTGTAGAGCTAGTTACCATAACATGCAAGCTTCAAAGTTAGTAAAGCATTGAATTGAGACCCATCCTAATTTTATAGTAACTTATTACAAAAGCATCATCATATTTAGATTCTTAATTCAAGGAAGGGTTGTAACTTCTTGGGATTTTTCTCTCATTACCCTGATGTACAAATTTTGGAGTGTTATATATTTCTTTTTGAATCTTCATATTTTTAGATACCAGATCTTCACAGCATCAACTTAATGTTAGTACTTATAAACCTACTATCAAATATGTGTACAAGGGTTGATCACACTCTTTATTATCCCTTTTGTAAATTATGAACCACTGACAAAGTAGACACAGAAGTCATTGATAAGTTACACTAGAAAAGGCAGCTTAGACTAATAACACCGCTGAATCAGACTGACTTACCCATCTGAGTGGGGGGTTGAGCCTCTGGAATGGTTGATCTCCTTGTAGGTATTAGTTGCCTTCAGCTTCAGTCTGACGCATAGTGATCCCATGTATGCAGAGTCAGATTGCACATACGGCTTTCATTGCTGTAATCTTTGATAAGTGGATTGCCAAGACTCTTTTCCCAAGCCTCTGTGTGGGTTGTCACCACCAACATTTCAGCTAATAATTGAGCAGGTAAGAGCGGTTAGCCGTACTTACATAATTTCAGACTTTTTAAATGAGATTGGCCCATCTTCCTCATTTGGGTATGGATGAGCATAAAAGGATAGGAGGACATGGAAGTTTATTTGTCAGTACTTTCAAAAATAGTATTACTGATTTATGGGTAAAGATTGAGCAACCAGAAGATAAATGCTGAGGGAATGGAAATGATGACATTCCTAAAGTGTAGACCCAGTTTTTAAATTGCTACAAGAGAAGGATTATTCATTTATCCATTCATTCATTATACAGAGCTCTGTTGTTGTTGTTGTTGTTAAGTGCCATCAAGTCGATTCCAACCCATAGCAACCCTGTACAGGGTTTCTGAGGCTGTAAATCTTTATGGGAGCAGAACGCCTCATCTTTCTTCTGCGGAACAGCTGGTAGTTTCGAACTGCTGACCTTAAGGTTCGCAGCCCGATTCGTAACCACTACGTTACCAGAGCTCCTTATAGAGAGCTCTAGACATACATATATTTTTATTTGCTAGGTGTGCATAATACATACTTGAAGAGTATGTATTCTCTCTCTCTGAAAAAAGGCAAATTATTGAAAATGAGGGACCTGCTGCTAGAAATTCAATATATGTGTGTGCAAAACAGTAAATCATTATATAGATGAAAAAGGGGCAATATCAAAGTACTGTGAGGGCTTTAAGAAGAAATGGGTTGTTCTGACCTGTCTTGCATACCTTTCCTTTCCTAAACCAGTGACCTTTGGAATGAGCTTTGAAAAATGATGGGACTTTGCTTGATTGAGATTGTCAGCTAAGAAAAATGCTAAGAATATGGAGTAAACAGGTGACAAGGCAAAGAACTTGGCCAAAATAAAGAATAATGATCAATGGTATGGTTGGAGTATTTCAGTGGGGAAATACAGAACCTTGGATGCAACCACTAGACATAGGACTTGATTTGAATGTGTTCTGATCTGCTGTATAACTGCCCCAGGTAGACATTTATCTCTGAAACTAGAACTCAGTATTTTGAGTGTGTAACAGGGTCGCTATGGGTCGGAACCAACTCGAAGGCACTTAACAACAACAACAACAACCAAATAATGGAGCTTTATTGGTAACATAAGAAAATTATCGGAGTCTTCACATCAACTATCAATACTATCCCCTGTGGACACAGGGATGGACAACTTAGACATTCATTGGCTACCTAGAATGAGGGGTTGATAAAGGCACAAAGTGCCTGGCCTACAAGATTACAAGAGGGAGTTTAGTTTAAGAGTGTGTGGGGAAGAGAGAGTCCCCACTGAATAGTTTTCATCTTGTCTAGATGGGTCAGGTAAAAAGGGATGGGGATAAGATTCTTATGATTCAGTGGTGAGTAATGGTTATGACTAATTGCAACTGTCACAATTGTAAAGGTAGACATTTTGTAACAAAAAACAGAGGAGCAGTTAATCTTACAGTCCAGAAACAAAGGACCTTAAGACCATCGAGGAAGAAGAGCACAAGCAGAATGTGAGACCTTATCCAGAGAAGCAGTGACACCAGAGATGGAGGCAGAGATGGGGACATGGAGAGAGGGAGCAGCTGAGGACCTTAAATTCATGGGAAGAGAGGGACTAAGAACTGGCAGCCAGGAGGCAGGCTTTCAGAATGTGTCCTTTGGTGGTGTAAATTATTATATATGCCTGAATTAAAAAAAAAAAAAAAAAGAGCTAAAGTGAATATAGAGAATCACTGTTTATGGATGGTACATGGAGGGTATTATTATCATTGTAATGAAACAAGGTGTATGATTTGTTGAATGTAAAACTGATGATCTGCCCTGTAAACTTTCAATCAATTCACAGTAAAAACTTAAAGAAATAAAGAAAAGAAAATTATAATAGAACTGCTGTATTCACCAGTACCCTCAAAGGGTTATTTGGCTTGTCCAGTCATCACAATACTATCTTGTGTTTGTTGTTGTGAAGTACTATTGAGTTGGTTCTGACCTATAGTTACCCTGTATACGTTTCCAAGGAGTGCTGTTCTAACTGACTTTGCAGTCCAGCATATTACCCCACAGTGCCACACTAGCACTTGTGATAACCACGATTATATCGCTCATTTCACAGATGACAAAACTGAGGAACAGAAATGCTAAGACACTTTCCCAAGGCCACATAATAAATCACAGACTCAGAGAGTTAACCTGAATCTGTATAATGGTACACACCCCATCTTCTGTGCATCCAGATCTTGCTGTACCGTAGAGCAGACCAAAAGTTAGCATACTTTGAAAATCTTTCTAGAACAGCGGTGGGGAACCTTTTTTTCTGCCAAAATTTATAACATCATTGGTGGACCATACAAAATTATCAACTTGAAAATTATCCTGCTGTATTTGGTAAAATATTAACTCACCCTAATGTGATGGCTGGAATGGCGGTTGCCTTAGCAGAGCCAAAACAAATGATTTCATGAGCATTATACAGCCCGTGGGCCGGAAGTTCCTCAACTTGGGTCAAAAAGAACAAGCATTAAGGCATGTGCTTCCAGTGTTTCTAATTGTATCCTCAAACCATGGAACAGGGCAATCTTGTTGCCAAGATCCATTGCCTTAAGAAAATTAAAATTAGTTGGCATCTGCCTCTGGCTCATTCACACAAATCGGGCCCAACTGTTTCACCTTGCTTTTTTTCCCACCTCAACCAGATGGAAAATTGAGCAATTCCTCAATTAAATGTCACCACCCCTCTTGCATCCCCAGCAGCAAATGCCTCATTTCTCACGGGTTTGGCAAAAGTTCACCTTTATAGAGTATCTCATTTTCCTGGCTCAGCACTGGAAAAGTGGGGGCAAAGAAACAACGTTCAGCTTAGCTGTATCTTGCTTCTTAAGACATTCTCTCAGTGCAGAAAGAGCAGTTTTATTGCTTGGAAAAAGCTTCTTTCTACTTACCTGGTGCACGACTGTGGAAACTTCCTGTTCTCATTCAGTATTTCAACCCAGCGGCACCAACTAGAAGAAAGAGATTTCTTCGTTGTGTTGTAAAATAAGAAACCAGTCCTATGCTTTTCAAAGCCAGTTAGAAACCAGGGTAAAATCCAAAACTCTTTAAAGGGACCATCACCATGTTTAGAAACCAATCTATTTCAACAAATATTAACTGTATATTAACACATTTTGTACTCAGTTTGGGACCAATAAAAAGGCAGTTCTAGATCACAGTTAATCTCAACATTTATTCAGTGTCTACCAAATGTAAAATTACCATGGAGGGGACCAAAACAATTTTTTTTCAAGTTGTGTATCCACAGTGTTATACACATTTTCTAGGGAGAGAAGATAAATATATTTAAGTAACTGAGGGTTCAAGATCTGTATGCACTGACACAGTAAATGCCCTGAATTTTCAAAACAGGTGGAATGTTTGTGCTTTCGATAGAGATGTCTGATATGTGTTCTTGGAATTGGACCAGGGTCTTTAAGAAGAGGTCAGGCTAAGATAATTGATGAAGGAAGAGTAGAACATTTAAAGTAGGAAAGAGTGAATACAATGAAATCCAAAACTTCATATTTCATTTATGCCTAGCTCTGGTAGCACTGTGATTATGAGTCATGCTGCTAACCTCAAGGTCCACAGTTTGAAACGACCAGCTTTCTGCTGGAGAAAGATGAGGCCTTCTGCTCCTGTAAAGATTTACAGCTTCTGAAACCTTATACAAGGCCGCTATGAATCAGAACTGATTCCATGGCCCACCACCACCACTACCATATATGATAGTGTTTCTGAGTTTCTTTCATGTGAGACCAGAAGATGATACTATTTTCTTACAGTATTTATTTTCAGAAGGAGGATGGATAAATGTATCCTGCTTTTGTTGGCTGTTGCTGTCTCATTGATCAGGTGGTACAGGAGCTGGTATTGGCTCTCCAGTGGGTGTAGCTACAGAGGATTTGGGTGTGGCTGAGCTGTATGTTCACAGTTGCCATCTGCTGTTGGGTGGAGTAAGAAGAGAAAACACATACAAGAAAACAAAACAGAACAAATAAGCAAGCAAGCAGCAGTCAAAGCAGAATATATTAAAGGAGAAAAAGAACAAAAGTGGGTAGCAACAAGAAAAAAGGACTAAAACAACGAACACAAGAAGAGACAGAAAAATAGTTGTACAAGAGAAAAATTAGAATAAAAAAGAAAAATAAACGCTAAAAAATAGTGATGAAAGAGAAAGAGACTAGAAAGTAGTAAAGAAAAATCAAGAGGCAAAAAAGAAGAGGGTAGAAGTAAGAAACAGAAGAAAAAATGAAAGCACAAAATAGAAAGGATAAAAATCAAGAGATGTAAAAGAAGGAGAATAAACAAACAAAAAAGGAAAAGGTGAGAAACAAGCAAACAAACAAACAAACAGTACAGTTGTTGGATCCAAATAGGAGAAAATTCTGGAGGGCTTCTGCCACTCAAGGAGATCACTAGGTGGGTGGGGAGGGATGTGACAGAGTCCCCAGCCCCAAATGGAGTTCCTATAGGCCAAAGTTTTGTCAGTGTTCTGGACTTCCAATCCAGAAGTATTTTGTTGCTGGTTTCAGTGTCTGTGAAAACCAGAGGACAGCTCATGGGCAGGATGGCTAATTATTATGGTTCTTGCTAGTCTAATTCTGGCCAAAATGTTCTGGGCTCCAAACTCCTAGAAAGCACTAAGCATTAATAAGGATGGAGACTGGCTACACCTCTCTGTCTCTTGTCAAGAGCATGAAAGAATCATACCTTTTGCATTGTACTTTTTAATCTATAAACTCAAGCTACTGTCTGTCTCCAAAACTGCTCACAAAAGTTCAATATGGCCATACTGCATCTGACCAGCAGTCTGTTCACCAGTCTCCTTTTGCCACATCTGCTCAGCATCTCCTCCCAGTATGGATTCAATCCTCTTCTCTAACCTTTTCTCTGAAGCTCAGGGTTCCAGAATTCATTTCTGTTTCTTTTTCATTTGGTCTCCCATATCATTGTTGTAGAGGTTCTGTGTCACTTGCCTGTCTAGTCCACCATTTTGCCAGAAGTCTTATTAACAAATAATTATTGAACACTATGTGTGAGGCACTATGTTAGACAGGAAATCAGTTAATAAAAGACACAGTAATCTTGTGAAACGTATAAGCTAGAGGGGAAGGCAAACCAAAAACAATTTAGAAAAACAACAGTTAGCAGTCCAGTGTGTATCCTACAGTGCCACACCAGGACTCCATATATGGGGATTGCCCTGAAGAATGTGAAGCCTGATGAGTGGTGGGTTGTGGACAAAACAGGGAATAGAATTAAAATGCTAGGAGGGGAGGAGGGGAACACAGACTGACCGGAGACAAGAATGAAATGTTTGATATGTTACTCAATGAAAAAGAAGTCAGTGTAACTAGACTATCCTAGATTACAGGGCGGAGGTGAATTGAGGCTGGTTCACATAGGGCATTTGTAGGTCATGACAAGGACTTTGAATTTCATGCTGAAAAAGAATTATTTGTGGCTGTAGTGTTTAAAAGATTACTCTGGGTATTGCAAGGAGGGAATGGGAGGCAGGATCACCACTGAGCCAAAGCTCCAAGACCCCAGTGCATTCTCTGTTGTCCCATCAGAGTTCACTTCTAAAGCACAAATCAAAGATAAAATTTAAAACTTCAAGATGACAATCACAGAAGATTTGACTGTAAGTACAAGGACTTTCTGAATATTGGACCCTCTGTAACCACACTGGTTTCATATGCCCACCTAGTGGGCCCTGGCTCCCAGGTTTCTAACACAGCATCTTGGTAAAGGTTAATGTCAATTACTAAGGGAAGTCTGAAAGAAAACCATTCTCCAGCTGAAAGTCAAGTCTTCAGTTTGATTATACTAAGTTCCAGATGCTTTTGGTGTTTATGAGGGAAGATGACAAGTAGGAAATTGAATATGTAAGATTAGAGTTTAAAGAATTTCTGCAGATTTTGAAATCTTGAGAATCATAATCTGATAGACCTATTTACTCTTTATCTCAAAAGTAACGTACATGATCAAACATGCAGGTGATTGGATTAAAGATAAACAGGAATTTTCTGTTTGTACTTAAGTATCTCAAAGCATTTTCTTTTGCAAATGTATGTATTGATTTAACTGTGACATTAATGCATGTTTTAAAGTCTTTATTTTTCATTTAGTTATCTATAATTAATTTCCAAATTGTATTTTTTTCTGGTCAAACTAGTATGAACTCAAATTCTTCTGGATTATAGTGTATATATAACTCCACATTATGTTGTATTTTTATTTTTCTTAAAATAGGATCAAAATATAAAATTAGCCAGCTCCTCTAACCTCAAATAGAATTTAAACTAGAAAATCTAGCTCAACGTGCCTGGTAATTTTTTTTTTTTTTTTCACACTCAGTTTATATAGATAAGGTTTTTAAAAAAAAGTTGTTTCAACCACTCTCCACATACCCCCTGTATGTGAGGGGTAGTCAAAAATAATTTAAAGTAAGAGTTATGTGTGCAAAGGGCTTACAAGATGTTTGCCTTCAGGTGATGTGTGAGAAAAACCTTCCCAGTAGCAGTGCTGGCTTCCACTTACTATTTTCCCCTATAGAAGGATTCATCCCCTAGGCTAGTTCTTTCTTTTTATGTTTTATTATTTTTCCCTAAAGGAAAATATAAGATGTTCCATAGACTATACAGATTTGTATTTTTAAAATAACTCAGAATTTGTCCCTGTGCCATCTATAAAGACCACTTCTAATTGGGGTCTCTTCCAAATGAAATCACAGAAAACTACAAATGTGTTTATTGGAAGACTAGAATTGTTATTCTGTCTCGCCCTTCACATAATGTTCAGTAATACAGGCTCTCCACTAAGTCCATGGGGATAATTAGAAATTATGTTAAAAGTATCATATTTCCTAATAAATGAAATATAGACTTGAAAATGGTTACTTTATATTCAAATAGTCACAATGACCTAGTTTTAAATAAATTACCTGTAGTGTTAAATGGTAAAGAAAAAATGGTTCTGGTAATAATTTTTAAACTATATAGTTTCATGGCAACTTTCTCCCCTAACAAATCAACTTATCAAAAATTGTATTTGAGCTAGCACCGTGTTTTATAAATAAGAGGAAGTCAGTAAATATTTGTAGGACTTAAATTGGGCATGAATATTTGTTATACTCCGAGCCATTCACTGTAGTTTAACAGCCAGAAGGGTGTCAGAAAAGCTAATTCAGCATGTAATTAATGAAGCTTACCATGAATATAGAGTAATATTAGATATTTAGTGGAATAAAAAAAATAGCTAGAGTAACAGTCCTGACTTCTAAGAACTTAGAGAACAGCAAAACTCACAAAAGTTTTTTTCTGAAGAATTTTAAAGCTAGAAGTAAAAATTTTATCATGTTTGCTTTTAAAGATCACCTAGTCAAACCCTTTACTTTTACAAAGGGGGACAGCATGGATTAGCTTCATCAGGCAGAATTAGCAGCAAAAGTAAGATCTGAATGATGTTGTTCCTCCATTATACATACAATCAATTGTACTTTTGTTGAAAGTACCTTTTAGAGTATTTTTGCAGTATGCATGGAATATAATAACTGATAACTACTTGGTGTAAGAGTTTATGCAAAGTACTGCTATTGAGCTTAGATGGACACTAGACTACAACCAAGTAATTTTGAAATAGTCAGTCCAAGTGTTTCATCTATACAGGCAATCACTGAAGTATTTAGATAGGTAATACATAGAAAAAAGTTTGGATACCCAGTAACAAGGGAAAGATTACATGAAATAGCCATAAAAAAATGACAGGAATATTATATAACATTATACATACTACATTATGGTATCATCAGCTTAATATATGTATTGTCTATTATTTCATACAGTTGATGGGATACAAATGCAAACCTTTCAATCCATAGATTCAACACTGGAGGTGTTCACTTGCCTATGTCATAAAATGTAGAAGACAGCTACTTGGCCTACCAATTATATAAGATTAATATTTGTGCCCATTCCAAACAAAGGTCACCCAACAAATGCAGAAATCATCAGACAATATCATTAATATCACATGCAAGTGCAATTCTGATGAAAATAGTTCAAAACAGCAGCAACAGTACATTGAGAGGAACTGCCTGACATTCAAACCAGTTCCAGAAGAGAACATGGAACTAGGATTGCAATTACTGATGTCAGGTGGATTTGGGCTGAAAACAGAGAATTCCAGAAAGGTATTTATTTATGCTTTATTGACTATGCAAAAACTTTAGACTATGTGAATTGAGACAAACGTTGTATAACATTGTGAATAATGGATATTCCAGAACACATAATTGTGTTCATGAGGAACTTGTACATAGACAAAGAGGCAGCTGTGAGAACAGAACAAGGGGATACTGAATGATTTAAGATCAGGAAAGGTACTTTCTAAGGTTGTATTTTTTCACCATACTTATTCAGTCTAGATACTGAGCAAATAATGATAGAAGTTTTTATGAAGAATTATATGAAGAATGTGGCCTCAGGACTGAAGGAAGACCTGCTATATGCAGATGATACAACCTTACTTGCTTGAAGTGAAGAGGACTTACAATACATACTGATTGAAGAGGACTTACAATACATACTGATGAAGATCAACGACTACTACCTTCAGTATGGATTGCACCTCAATGTAAAGAAATCATCACAAGTGGCCCAATTAAACTACATTGTAATTAATGGAGAAGAGTTTGAAATTGTTTTAGACTTCATTTTGCTTGGATCCTCAATCAACACTCAAAACATCAGTCTAGAAATCAAGGAGCATATTATATCAGGCAAATCTGCTGTAAAAGATCTAAAATATTAAAAAGCAAAAATATTAGCTTGAGAATTAAGTTGTACCTGTCCCAAGCTATGGTATTTTCCGTTACCTCATATGCATATGAAAATTGGACTGTAAATAAGGAGATCTTAGAAGATTTGATGCATTTGAATTATGGTATTAGATAAGAATATTAATAGTACTGTGGACTGCCTAAAAAACAAACAAATATGTCTTGAAAGAAGTGCAGTCAAAATGCTCCTTAAAAGTAAGAATGGTGAGACATTAATTTTCTTATTTCAGCCATGTTATTAAAAAGGTCAATTCCCTGGAGAAGGACATCATTTTTGGTAAAGTGGACAGTCAGTGAAAAATAAGAAGACCCCCAGCAAGATGAATATACACCAAGGCAGCAACAGAGGGTCCAAATATAACAATTGTGAGGATGCTGCTGGACCATGTAGTGTTGTGTTCTTCTGGGCTTATGATTTTTATGAGATGTAACGGACTCCAGGGCACATAACAACACCAGCATCATTTGATACACCAATTATTTCTTCAAACATATCTCAAAGATAAACTTTCAAAACTATGAAAAGATATGCACAAAAGCCTATTTACTGTGGCACTATTTGTAAAATCAAGGAGCCCTGTTGGTGTTGTAGATAAGTACTGGACATCTAACCATAAGGTTATGTAGTTCAAATCCACCAGCGATTCTGCATGAGAAAGAAGCCACATTCTGCTCCTGTGAAGCATTACAGCATTGGAAACCCTACACAGGGTCCCTGTGTGTCAGAATCAAGTCTGTGACAGTGGGTTTGAGTTGGGTTTATTTGTAAGGGCAGAAGACTGGAAGTGCCTAGAAGTCTATCATTAGAGACAATTGAGGAATTATGCTGGTATCATTGAGATCCCAGGGTGTCTGGTGCATGAGAAATGCAATACTGTTAAGAAATGGATTTATACAAAAGCACGATAGTTTTCTATTTGATTTGTTAAGTATCAGTTTGAATGCATGAATATTATCTGGAAGTAAAACCTATTTTGTGTGTTTACCTCTGAAAATGACTAGAAAAAAGTACTACCTTCAAGTAAGCAGAGCTCCTTAGAAAATGGCTGATCCAGATTTGAAAGATCTGAGGTGAGCCTGGGACATCTTACCATAGTAGACATCAGGACAATTATCAGAGGCTACTACCAAAGACAGGTCCAAAGATGCTGAGGAGCCTATTTAGCCCTTTCATGAGTCAATTATTTCCTGCTTTGAAATTTTGTTGGTACCGTGTGTTTTCAGTGATGGAAGGCATGCTGAAATGAAGATAATAATGGATTTTTATACTCTGGTAGCGTAGTGGTTACGAATCGGGCTGTGAACCTTAAGGTCAGCAGTTCGAAACTACCAGCTGCTCTGCGGGAGAAAGATGAGGCTTTCTACTCCCGTAAGGATTTACACCCTCGGAAACCCTGTACAGGGTCGCTATGGGTCGGAACCGACTCGACGGCACTTAACAACAACAACAACAATATAAGACAAACATCACAAATAGAGTCTGATAGTAGTATGGGTGGGATAATGCCCCTTTCTTCAGATTCATGAGGTCCCCACCAGGCAGTAGCACGTGCTACAAACCTGAGGGACCAAAAATGTTCGTGGGTGACATATGAATGGTCCATAGTTCTTAAAAGGTTTAAAGAGGCTCCTGCTGGCCAATGATGAAAGAATTAGCTGTACTAATGGAAAAACATCTGATATGCATTCCCAATGATGACACACACACAAAAAAAACATTGTTCATTTTTATACAGGATTAGTAACTATTGTTAAGTTGTTATTTTGAAAACTGGTGTAGATAGTAAGTTGTTATTTTGAAAACTGGTGTAGATAGATAGATAGATAGATAGATAGATAGATAGATAGATAGATAGATAGATAGATAGATAGATAAAATGTGACAGTGGTACTGTGGAGTCAGTTCTGACTCATTGGGACCCTGTACAGGGTTTCCAAAGCTGTAAATCTTTACGGGAGCAGAAAGCCTCATCTTTCTCATGTGAAACAGCTGGTAGTTTCGAACTGATGACCTTGAGGTTAGCAGCCCAACCATTCCAAAATGCTTAATGAAAGAATAATTCTATCGAGTGATCACCAATGTTTGCTATCATAAATTATCAACAGTCATAACAAAAATAAACATCATATACACACACAAAGATGTAACAAGGTCCTATGTGTCTCTTCATAGAAAAGCACACTGCCATTTACAAAGTTTTCTTGCCCCAAATTCAATCCTGATTTTGATCAAACCTTTGGATCCAACTACCAATTCATACTGAATGGATAAGACAACTTCTGGTGTTATTTTGTTGTGCTTTGGTGGTTTGCATGTTGCAATTATTCTGGAAGCTAGTCCACTGGTATTTCAAATACCTACAAGGTCACTCGTGATGGACAGGTATCAGAGGAGCTTCCAGAATAAGACAGATTAGGAAGAAGGATGATGAGGTCCACTTCTGAAGGATTAGCCACTAAAAACTTTATGAATATAATAGAACATTTGACACAATGGCTACAACAATGAGTTCGAACTTAACAATTGAATGTGGTGCAGGATCAGACAATATTTCTGTCTGTAGTTCTGAGGGTCACTCACCACAACAACACAGGAGACAAAGAACATGTTAACATAGGAAATATTTTGTCCACACTATGAAGGAGCTCTGGTAGCGTAGTGGTTACGAATCGGGCTGCGAACCTTAAGGTCAGCGGTTCGAAACTACCAGCCGTTCCACGGGAGAAAGATGAGGCTTTCTCCCCATAAAGATTTACACCCTTGGAAACCCTGTACAGGGTCGCTATGGGTCGGAACTGACTCGACAGCACTTAACAACAACAACATGGGAAATTCTAGGGGACAAACAACCCAGTTTATTCTAAAAAAAATTTTTTACATAGAAAAAAGCTACCATAACAGAGTGAGAAAGTCTAGACTAAAAGAGAGTTAAGACCAGTGTGCTTTAATGTGGCTGTGAATCACCTGGCAACCATGCTAAACTACAGTTGCTGACTCTGTTTGGTGGGAAAAGGGATAGCTTCAGCATCTCTAACAAACTCCCAGGTGAGGCCAATACTGCTGGCCCATTGATTACACTTTTAGTGGCTAAGATTTAAGAGAGACACTAACCCATTGTCATGTGTGAAACTAAATTTCATCCTGGTTCGAACAACCTAAAAATATTTATAATTGAAAATATGTATGGATGTTAATGAACTTTTGATGAGTTTGTAGATGAAGTAATGGTATTAGATTTTGGTTAGTACAGAGGCATACTTACTTTATAAAGAACTCGTAAAATTTTATACACCAATCATTCCGCCTCTCTACTCAGCTGGGTTTGCTAATCCATTGCAATGACCACACAGGAATCAGACACCACACTTACAGTTATGGGGTTTGTTAGGAAAGTAAACAAATTACAATTTGTGGTCAGAAATGGTCAGGGCACAGTTGCAGTCAGCTTCTGGTAAACAATTTAAGACACACCACGGCCCTTTATGCCTCAACCTGAAGGGATTTAACTTAGCTTCAAGGATCAGCAAACCTAGCTCCCCATCTTAGGTGTCTGGAGGCAACCCACTCTACAAGGAAGTTTCGTGCCCAAAGTCATTCAGCTTTATTTGCTCCATGGGCTGACAAGGTATTGCTCTGTCTTGTGTTCTTGGTTTTGCTACTGCTGCTTCTTTGCTACTCCTCTGCTGTAAGTTTTCCATCTTTGGGTCAAGGAGGTTCACTGTGTAGGGATCTCTAGGGTTCAAAGGACACACTCCACTCCAGAGTCCTCTTTAATGGTAGTTAGATCTGCTCTTCTGCTTCTGAGATGGCTCATTTTATACCCATGCTAGAGTTCCAAGTATTCACAATTACAATGAATTCTTCTAACATCCACAGCTGAATCATGTTATCTTACCAGTATCTTCTCCCACCTTCTCTTACCCAAACCCAGCAGGGAAGAAATGTTGTTTTGTGGATGATACAGACTATGGCTAGAAGAGACATCAGATCATTCAGTACAGCACAAATACATAATTCAGTATTTACAACTGAAATTATATGTCTGAATGGCTTCCAAATAATGTGGGTTATCATATAGATGAGTGCTGGGTACATTGGGATGTTTACATTAGTCTATGTTTTTGTATGTTTGAAAATATCCATGAGGAAAGTCATATATATTAGGATATGCCATGGGCTATTAACCTCGAGGTCAGTAGTTCATACCTACCAACCAGCAGCTCCCAGTAACCATATACTTTATCATTATGAGCTGGAACTGACTCTATGGCACACAACAACAACCTGTGTAAAGGATAAAAAAACAAAAGATTAGACGTGTATAATGAAAAATTTAAGGAGCCCTGATACTACAGTGGGTTATGAGTTGGTCTGCTAATTGCAAGGTCAGCATTTCAAATCTACCAGCCAAATCTCTCTGAAAGAAAGATGAAGTTTTCTGCTCCGAAACCCTGTACAGAGTTGCTATGAATCGGAACCATTCCAAAGCACAACACCACCATCACTGAAATATTTAGTAGTGTTTTTAGGTGATAGATTTTTGTATTGTTTTTACTTTTTGACCGTTTCAAACAAATTTGATTGCACTTGACCATGACAGTTTCAAAATCCTAATGTGTATTACTTCTTTTGAGAGAGATACCTCTGTTTAAAGAATCATCTCAGCTGGTGACTAACCAGCTAAGTGAATAGGTGAATAGACTTAACAGGCATTCCTGTGTCCAGCTTGGAGCCTAGGAACACAAGTTAATTCAATTAAGGTAGGGAGAAAGGCCAGGATGGAGAAGGAGAGGTTCTTTAGCTGCTTCCTCTGGTGAGGAAACTTGTTTGTGAATGTATGCCTTGCTGGCTGTTTCAAGAATACAGCATCTAAGAACCAAGGACTCGAATGTTGAGGAATCTGAGTCAAACTAATTTAGAATTTTTTCAGAAAGTGTACATGAGAAACCCAAGACTTCAGACAGCATTAAGACACTGCCAAATTGGCTCTGTGGTATGTAAAAGGTAAGAGTATTGTGTTTCTGAGCTAGCAGCTATAGGGGCAACCCAGTTTGCGGTCATTTTCCAGCTTTGCCACTTATCTGATATGTGTTATTGTTGTTGTTAGTTGTTGTTGTTGTTAAGTGCCGTCGAGTCGGTTCTGACCCATAGCGACCCTCTACAGGGTTTCCGAGGCTGTAAATCTTTACAGGAGCAGAAAGCCTCATCTTTCTCCCGCAGAGCGGCTGGTAGTTTCGAACTTATGACCTTGCGGTTCACAGCCTGATTCATAACCACTACGCTACCAGAGCTCCTTAGTAAGTAGTGTCAAATTGATTATAACTCATAACAACCTTGTATAGGGTTTCTGAGGAGCTGCTGGCTGGTATGTTTGAACTACCGATCTTGTGGTTCAAACCCACCTCATGTCCAGTGTTTATCCTGCAGAGCCACACAACAGGATTTGCTGTTTTTTGAGTCTGAGTCCCCCACTTCTAAAGTAGAGTAACAATAGTGCCACTTCACAGGCTTAGTACACAGTGCCCGTACATAGTACACAGGCAGTACTTGCAAACTGGTCTTGTGGTATTGTCATCAGAAAACAGAACACCCATACTTCTCATTTAAGCCAGCCCATGAATTGTTTCCCAGTTCACTGGCTTACTATTTTCCTATTTCTTCATTTTTCCTGCTAATGTATGTCCGAATTGACTTTTCCCATATGAGTGCTGATGTGTGCTCAGACAGTTATCTTTATTCATATTGGTGTCACAAAACTGTTTAAGTCAGAACAGTTAGCCTGGAATATTAACCTGGGCTTTCTGTTTAAGTGATTTAAACATGTATATGTTTGATGTACCAAATAGTCCAACTGTCACTTTCTGACCTACAAGATGGGCAGGAATGGAAGCTGTCCAAACTGAGGATGGATGAGACATCAGGGGTCAGATATTAGGAAGCATTTAATGCTGTGCTATGAAGTATGACATTTATTCAGAATACAGCAAGGTATTTGCCAACGTTTTTTGAGTAGTCATGTAACCTGATGAAAATCTAGTTTGGAAGACAAGGATGTAGAGAAGATTTGGAAGAACTAAGGAGGCTAGTTCTTCCTACTAGTTCAGATGCCCATTGTTGTTAAGTGCTGCCGAGTTACGTCCAACTCAGCAATCCTGTATAGGATTTCCAAGGAGTGACTGATGGATTTCAACTGTCAACCTTGCAGTTAGCAATACAGTGTCTGCCCTACAGCACCTCACTAGGACTCCAGTTTGATAGTCTAAGTTAGTTCCAATGATAGTTCAAATATTTAGAATGATTTTTTTTTTTAAATTAAGTTTTAGGCAAGTGATATTTTAGAAGCTGAACTGATGGAACTGGATGGAAAGAAAATCGGTGCTGGAAAAATAAATAAAATTATTTTGTTAATGTCTGTAATACTTGTTGAAAAGAAATAAGGAGTTAGGCTGAGAAAGTTGTCCAGAGATGAAGAGGCATGTAACTTTTAGCTGGATTCTAATTTGAAATAAACACAGCTTTTTGGGTCGTAATAAGCAAAATCTGGGTGTTGTAAGTGCAATGGCTAGGAAAGATTAGATGTTTCTTTAAATATTAAAAATAAAGAAATGAATGATTGACATTTAAGCATGTTAGTGGATTAAAGCATTTGATTAGTGTAGAAAGTTGATGTTACTGTTTTATTCAGGAAGTAAAAGAAAACCATTAGAAAAGACAGCTAAACTTGTGTTCACTCTCAGGTCTCTTGAGTCTAATATCTGAAGTTCCACAGCTGTGGTCAGCTGGCACTAGATATCTTTGCTCTATATCCGGATTTTAGAAAATGATTTCAAAATGTATTCATTTTGAGACTTCATCTTCATTTATACCAAAATACTAGTCTTGGCACTGCAGGATAATGTACTGGACCACAAGATCCATTTGAACCACAAGGTAAATGGTTAAAGCCCACCAACTGCTCCTTGGAAACCCTATACAAGGTCACTATGAGTCGGAATTGACTCAAAGTTACTTAATAGCAACAATAAATATTATTATAGACACATTTGAAAGAACTCTAACCCTTCAAAAATGTACCTTTTTGGCTAATATTTTCTAAGGGTTATGTATATTATCTCAAATGATATTGTGTTTAATCTGTACTCTTTTTCAAAGCTAAAAAGAGAGCATAAGTGTATGCCTTTAGTTGAGGACTCAGGTTATAAACAAACATACAGTGCCAAAAATAGAGAGAAAAAGAGACAAAGGGAGTTAATACAGTTTCTCTTAGATCCTGTCTCTGCTACCTATAGGCCTGCTCCTTTATTTCTTTTAAGATTTATTTGTTTTCTTTCAGAGTTTAACTAAATCTTTCTTCACAATAGCGAAGATGGAGAGATGATTTTTCTCACCTCTAAATTTAAGTAAAGACTGTGAACCACAAGGTTGGTGGTTCAAACCCTCCAGCTGATCCTTGGAAAACCAATATAGGGAATGCTATTTAGTCAAAATCAACTCAATGATACTTAACAACAAATATAAGTGCTAACATGTAAACTTGGTATTTTTAGCATACACAGTAAATGAAATGAAAATGTCTTGTGTGGAAGGAGAATTTTGTTGTCAGTTCATTTAGGCAAGGAGCTCCAGTAACATAGTGGTCATGAATCGGTCTGCTAACCTCATGGTCAGCAGTTTGAAACTACCAGCTGTTCCATAGAAGAAAGATGAGGCTTTCTGCTCCCGTAAAGGTTTACAGCCTCAGAAACCCTATTCAGGGTCGACATGAGTTAGAACCAACTCCACAGCACACCACCACATTCATTTAGCCTGGTTGGAGTAAGTACTTTGTGTTTTGTTTAGTCATTGACTAGTACTTTACAATATTTTATCGTTGTCCCCAATTCTGCTTAACTGATACTGTGGATTATAGAAAATTTCCATAGCAGGCTAAAAGGTATCTTGAAATTTACAGAATTGACCTGGTATCCTGAGAACCACAGCAAATTATTTTAGTGTCTATCACAAAAGACGAGATGAAAAGATTATAATATGAACCTACTGTATGAACAATCTGCCCCTGGCTTTGTTTT
>NW_006408575.1:14839286-14840755 GCF_000296735.1 Chrysochloris asiatica
CATGACTGATCTGGATATGATGAATGCAACACCATTCCTCTTCAATTTGTAATTCCCAGCATAGTAAACCATGTGGTTGTCAGATTCCAAATGGCCAATACCAGTCCATTTCAATTCTCTACTGCTTAAGATATTGGTGTTTATGTGTTCCATTTCATTTTTGACAATTTCCAATTTTCCTAGATTCATACTTTGTACATTCCATGTTCTTATTATTAATGGATGTTTACAGCTGTTTTTCTTCATTTTAAGTTTTTCCCCATCAGCAAGTGAAGGTTCTCAGGCTTTATTCCCTTGGGATTTACTCCATTCACATCATCACAGTCAGCTCTACTTTGAGGAGGCATCTCTTCCCCAGTCACATTTTGAGTGCCTTCCAACCTGAGGGGCTCATCTTCCAGCACTACATCTGACAGTGTTTCCCTGATACTCAAAACGTTTTCAGTGACTAAATATTCGGAAGTAGTTTGTCACTCCTTCTTCCTAGTTGTCTTCATCTGGAAGAAAATGGAAACAAGACCACAAGAGCCAAAATATGACCTTAAATATATCAAATCTGAATTTAGAGACCATCTGAATAACAGATTTGATACATTAAACAATAAAGAACTAAGACCAGAAGAGTCGTGGGATGAAATTAAGAATATCACACAGGAAGAAATCAAAAAGTCATTAAGAAGACAAGAAAGAAGGATAAGATCAAAATGGATGTCAGAAGAGAGTGAAACTTGCTCTCAAGCATAGAGATGCTAAAGCAAATGGAAGAAATGAGGAGGCAAAAGAGCTGAATAGAAAATTTCAAAGGTCAGCTCCAGACAACAAAGTCAAAATATTACAACAAAATGTGCAAAGATCTGGAGTCAGAAAACCAGAAAGGAAGAACATACTCAGCATTTCTTAAGCTGGAGGAACTAAAGAAAAAATTCAGACCTCGACTTTGATTATTGAAGTATTCTTTGGGCAAATTATTGAAAGATGCACAAGCATTAAAGAAAGATGGAAGGAATACACAGAGTTACTGTACCAAAAGGAAATGGTTGCTGTTCAACCATTTCAAGAGGTAGCATATGATCAAGAAGGAAGAAGTCTAAGATACATGGAAGGAATTGGCAAAGAACAATTATTTGCCAATGCCATCACCAGAAAGTGATAGAATAAAAATTGAATTATTTCAAGAAAGTGAGGCGGCACCGGAAGCACTCACTCATCTATGCCAAAAAATTTGGAAGACAACTTATCTGGCTGACTGATAGGAAGAGATCTGTATTTGTGCCCATTGCAAAGAGAAGTGACCAAATGGAATGCAGAAATTATTGAACAATATCTTTGATATCACATGCAATAAAGTTTTATTAAGGGTAATACAGAAGTGGCTGCAATTATACATTGACAAAAAACTTCCAGAGATTCAAGCTGATTTCAGAAGAGGCTGTAGAATGAGGGATATCATTGCTGATGTCCGATGGATC
>NW_006408575.1:14842182-14844722 GCF_000296735.1 Chrysochloris asiatica
AAAGCTTTAGCATGGTTTAAACACCATGCTCAATCAATATTTGACTCGACAGCACTTAACAACAACAACATAGTGGTTAAAAGCAAGGCAAACACATTTGTTGCTGAAAATCTCACAGACAGAGTTAAGGAGATCTGGGTGGGTGGCCAGAATTAGTTGAAGTGACATTCAGATTTTTTATTTTCATGATTTTCCATCTGCATCTCTTCTTTAAATCTAAACTGCTAACTATGATGACAATCTAGATGGATGGCAATTCAAAACCTGTTTTAGGCTTTATGACTTCCCACTCAGATGGAATCCTACACTAAGCTGTATTACTGTTTCAAAACCTGAAATCTTTTCCAGATTTGTGCTTTTAAGGTCCAAAATATTGTAGACTGTTGTTGTTGTGAAGTGCCATCGAGTCAGTTCTGACCCATAGCGACCCTGTATAGGGTTTCCAAGGAGCAGCTGGTGTGCTTGAACTGCCAACCTTGCACTTCAAAAGACTTTGCAGTCTGATGCATTAACCCATAGTGCCACATTGTAGACTAGTGGAACTTATTTTGGATTTGGGTGTTTCCGGGTAAGTTCTCAGTACTGGAGGGATATCTTCTTTGTGGTGGGTATGCTGAAATAGGGAGGGAGATGCTGATTCTTTTAGAAACAATAGTGGGGCATTTTGTCATTCTGTTTTGCCCTGGTTACTTGGAAGTTCACAGATAATCTTTATAAGCACTCTTCCTCCCCCATGTGTCTTTACCTTGATGCAATAGGAAGGATTTTTGCTCCCTCACCCTGACTTATTTCTTCTTTATTTTTGTTTCTTTTTCTAAGAGCTTCTATGAATCATGTTTATTTCCAGTCTTGCAAAGGGGTCCTTTATTTATGATAGCTGCATATGGCATATAAAACCTTTACCAACTGTCTCAGTTCACAATTAAACTCCTCAATACAAAATAAAGATGCATAAGATTTTCTAAGAAATTTGCAGAGGATAAAGTGAAAGAAATAGACAGACATTCTCCTGAAACAATTTCAAATTTAGAAACCAGTCGCCAACTTTTATCTTAAAATTACTAACTAGATGAATTTTGATATTTGGCTTTTCTTGATGATGTAATTTATATAATAGACCAGCAATAGACAATCCCATTCTTAACCCCAATAACTTTCATTCCCTCCCAGTATTTTTATTTTTATTTTCAAATTGTTGTATGGTTTACAATAATGGTTCATCCTGGATTTTGACATCATATGGCATGGCGCTGTGGGTTAATGTGCAAGACTGCAAATCCGTTTGATCTGCAAGGTTAGCAGTTCAAGCTCACCAGCTGCTCCTCTGAAACCCTATACAGGGTCACTATGGGTCGGAACCAACTCAACAGCACTTAACAACAACAACAACAACATCCAAGTAATAAAATATGAGAGTTAGGAAAACAGTCAACAGTATTATAGCCCAAAATGGGTGATTCTTACAGTCTCTTGTGATATGAGGCTAGAGCCTTCATACAGAATGTGCTGTGATTTTACTGAATAGCCTGTGAATGAAATAACTACCTTGTATTCATTGCTTACCAAGATCTCATTACTGATACATGCTGTATCTCTCTTAATACTTCTAAGACTCCATAGCGAAGATACAGATGATACTTTTGTTTGACATTTGGGGAAAATTAGGTGTAGGTAGGAGAAATTAGTGATTGAAGGTTACACAGCTACTTTCTTGGTCTTGCTTCTCCTTAAAGCAACACTGAAGACGGAGGCTTATTGAAGGTTTTTTATTTAAAAAAAAAAAAAAAAAGCTAAAGAGGATAGAGAGAAACACTGTAAACTGATGATATATAGCGGGGGAAATGCATTTTGGGACTGTCCTCTTGGAAAATTAAAGGGAAGCCTTTATTCATCAATTCTTGTCTTACATTGGCATCCAGATTATACATATCTGAGAACTAAAATCATAAAGGACCCTGATGTTGCCTCTCTCTTTGACCCCTTCCCCTATTCCTAGCCACTGGCACCATTCACTCAGTCTTCATATCAATAATAATTGTTATTCTAAAATGTTATATAAATTGAATCATAAAGTATGAAACCTTTTCGGATTGGCTTTTCTGGGCTCAGCATAATTTTCAAAGATTCATTCAAGTAGCTTGTTCCATTTTCTCTGGTATGTTCACATCACAATTTGTTGAATAATCACTTAGAAGACATCTCGCCTGATGTCAGTTTTTAGCTACTACAGATAAAACTATGAGGCACATTCATTGATAGGATAATTTTTTCTTTTTCAATGAATAAATTCATATTTACTTAGATTGATTAATTTGTGATATAAAGGAATTTAATGACCAGAGAAAAATACAAGCATAAAAGGATTTCATAATAACTTATTATTGGTAATCAAGTAAACATATACAGAGCAGATCTAGTTTATTGTTGTTGTTTTTGTTGAGTGTATGGAGTCAGTTCCAACTCAATAGCAATCTTGTCTAGGGTTTCTGAGAAGCAGCTGGTGTGATTAAACTGCGGATCTTGTGGTTCAAGCTGACCTT
>NW_006408575.1:14845074-14855512 GCF_000296735.1 Chrysochloris asiatica
TAATATTCTATATACAGCAGTCATTAGTGGTAGCCAGGCACCATCTAGTTCTTCTGGTCTCAGGGTCATAAGAGTAATGCTCATGTGGGCCACTAGTCCATTGATAATAATTATTTCCAAACAATTTCAATTCTCGTCACTTTCTTTCCTCTGGACAGGAAAAAACTAATAGCTACACCTTAAATATTCACATAGTGATTACAGGCTGCTAACCTCAAAGTTACCCATTCAAAATACCAGCCTTTCCATGGGAGAAAGTTGAAACTTTCTGCTCCTGTAAATATTTACAGCCTCAGAAACCCTATATAGGATCATTATAAGTCAGAACTGACTCCAAGGCACACCACTACCACCACCACCAATGAGCTATTAAGACCCAGATGTCACTTTGTCTTTGTGGACTGTTATTCATTTAACCGTGGTGTACCCTGAGACCATGGTCCGGAGTCCTCGGGCCCAACAACTCCTTCCCTCAAGATGGCTGGTATTGGCTAAAAAACTTTTCACAACTTTGCCTTCTGTATACTCCACTACATTCATGGATATGTTTACAGCAAACATAAATACACATGTACAGATATCCTCTGTCAGACCTTCATATTTTTGTGAGTATACTCTCCGTTCATGTGCAAATTTTTATGTGTGCTTATTTTTCCTTCTGTGGGCTAAATTCCTAGGAGTACAATTGCTAAGTTTTATAGTTGACATGTTTATGAGACTGAAAATCTGTTGTCCAAAGATTCTGTGACATATTTTGCATTCCAGCCAGCAATATATGAGTTTTTCAGTTTTTCTGCAACTTTAGAAGTATTTGGTGTTCTCACTTGTTTTCCCCTTTTAAAAATAAGTATATATATCATGCTAGGTATCTAGTGGTATTTCATTGAAGTTTTAATTTGCATTTCTCTTAATGGGTAGTTTACATTTCTCTAATTACCACCACTTATCTCTTAGTTTGTGGTGACTTGTGTGTCGCTGTGATGTTGGAAGCTATGCCACTGGTTTTTTAAATACTAGCAGGGTCACCTATGGTAGGCTTCAGTGGAGTGAAGGGGACACAGAATATATCTAAATGACTATCCCCTGAAAATATTGTGAATATTAGCCAAACATTGTCTGATACAGTGCCAGAAGATGAGCCCCGCAGGTTGGAAGACACTCAAAATATACTCAGAGAAGATCTGCCTCCCCGCAGTAGACTTGACCTTCATGATGTGGATGAAGCAAAGTTTTCAAGATCTTCATTTGCTGATGGTGCACAACTCAAAAGAAGAAATAGTAACAACAATTATCCATTAAAAATTAGACCATGGAATATATGGAGTATAAATCTAGGAAGATTGAAAGTCTTCTAAAATTAAATGGAATGCATAAAGATCAATATCCTAAGCATTAGTGAGTTGAAATGGCATTGGCCATTTTGGATTAATCATGTAGTTTACTATTCCAGGAATAACAACTTGAAAAAGAATGGCATTGCATTCATTGTCAAAAAGAGCATTTCAAGATCTAGCTTGAAGTAAAGGGCTTTCTGTGATAAGATAAGGAAGACCAGTTAGTATTGCTATTATTCTAATTTATATACCAACCACTAAAGCCAGTGATGATAAAATTGAATTATACCAGTTTACTCAGTCTGAAATTGATCAATCATTGTTATTGATATTTACTGATGATTGATATTTACTGGTGATGCATTGATATTTACGGGTGATTGGAAAGAGTAAAGGTTAGTAGTTAGAAAATACAGTGTAGGTGATAGAAATGGTGTTGGAGATCACATGATAGAATTTTGCAAAACCAAAGACTTCTTCATTGCAAATACGTTTTTAAACAAGATAAAAGGCAATTATATACTATACATAGACTTCACCAGATGGAATACATAGGAATAAAAATGACTACATCTGTGGGAAGAGACAGGGGAGAAGCTCAATATCATCAGCCAAAACAAAACAAGTTAGGCTGAAGCTGGAAAAAAAAAAAAAATTCACAAGAACACAATTATGACCTTGAATTTATATCCCATGTGAATTTAGAGACCATATCAAAAAAAAAAAAGGAAAGAAATGATGAAAACTTAACTTGAACATAGAGAAGCTAAAGCAACTGGAAGAAATAAGGTAGGAAAAGAGAGAAACAGAAAATTTCAGAGGACAGCTTGAGAAGACACAGTCCAATATTATAATGAATGGTGCAAAGAACTGGAATTAGAAAACCAGAAGTAAAGAATTTGTTCATTTCTCAAGATGAAAAACATTGGAGAAAAAATTTAAACCATGTTTTGTATTATTGGATTCTATGGGCAAAATACTGGGTGACACAGGGAGCATCAAAAGAAAATGGAAAACATACACAAAGACACGGTACTAAAAAAGAACTGGTCAATGCTCAGTCATTTCAAATAGTAACATATGAATAAGAACACATGATACTGTTTGTTGATGGAAGAAGTCTAAGTTGCACTGAAGACATTGTTTTAAAAAAAACAGAAAAGGCACCAGGAATGTACAGAATACAAACAGAAATGTTTCAACAAACTGATGCAGCACCTGAGACACTAAATGGTCTAGTCCAAGAAATTTGGAAGATGGCTACCTATCCAAAAGGTTGAAAGAGTTCCAGACTTATGCCTGTTCCAAAAAAGGTGACTCAACAGATTAAAAAAAAAAAATTGAACAATATCATTAATACCACATGCAAGCAAAATTTTGCTGAGGATATTTTAAAAATTACTACAGATCCCCTTGGAAGCCACTGCTTTGATTGGACATTTTTTTGACAGGACCCTAAAGAGATTAAGACAAATGTGTTACTGTGAGAATTTGTCTGCAGCCATCTAGTGATCACAAAGAGATGTGTAACCATGTTTGGAATAAACCTGTGCATGTATGAATTGGAATCCTAGTTGCAATGCTTTTTTGCTTTCCCTCATGCTTTGCCCATTTTCTTGTTGGTTTATTTGTTATTTTTGTCCATTTAACTATTGAGTTTGGTAGCGTAGTGGTTACGAATCGGGCTGCGAACCTTAAGGTCAGCAGTTCGAAACTGCCAGATGCTCCGCGGGAGAAAGATCAGGCTTTCTACTCCCGTAAAGATTTACACCCTCGGAAACCCTGTACAGGGTCGCTATGGGTCGGAACCGACTCGACGGCACTTAACAACAACAACAACAACAACTATTGAGTTTAGAGGCTTCTGTATATAATCTAGGAACCAGTCCTTTGTCATATTTGTAATTTACAACTATTTGCTCTAAATATAAGCTTACCTTTTCATCCTCTTTTGGAATTTCACAGAGCTAAGTATTTGAATTCAGATGACATTCATTTTATCAATTCTTCCTTTTATGGATTAAACCGTAAGGTTGGTGGTTCAAGCTCACCAGTTGTTCCTCAGGGAAACCCTATACAGGGTCTCTATGAGTTGGATTGGACTCGATGGCACTGAACAACAACAACAAAGTCGTTAAAAGAAGTGCATACAGATATTTAAAATTTATATATATTAATACTTATGTAAGGAGCTCTGGTAGCATAGTGGTTACGAGTCAGACTACCAACTTTAAGGACAGCAGTTCGAAACTACCATTGGTTTCGTGGGAGAAAGATGAGGCGTTCTGCTCTCGTAAAGATTTACAGCCTCGGAAATCCTGTGCAGGGTCACTATGAGTGGGAACCGACTCCATGGTACTTAACAACAGCAACAACAATACTTAAGTATGTCAGTTTTTTTAGTTTTTCAATTATTTTCTGCGACTCCTGTTTCTGTTTTTTTTTTTTTTTTCATGAATTCTTGAAAATTAGTCCTTTCTGGAATTTCATTTTGATTTAATTATAGTGCCTCTGAATATCTTTTGTTTAGTTTTCATAGTGGTTTCTCTGGGCATTACAATATACTTACCTGACTAAAGAGATCAACATTTTTCCACTTCAAGTGAGGTGTGGAACCTCACTAATTTAGATTCTGTTACACTCCTTACCTTTAAATATCATTGTTGGGAGCATTAAGTGGTGTAGATTATGTTTCAATTATCAACTTGCAAGGAAAAGGATATTTAATGTATAACACATATGTCTTCTTTCACTTTTCCGAATCATGATTCCTCCTCTAATTTTTTTTCTTTTTCTTTGAAGAACTTCCTTCTGTGTTTAAAAGTACCTCACTAAAGACACGTCATGGTGTCTTGCTTTGGGTTAATATGCTGGATTGTAAAGTCAGTTTGAACCACAAGGTGGGTAGTCCAAACTCACCAGTTACTCCTTGGAAACCCTATACAGGGTTGCTATAAGTTGGGATGACTCAACAACACTTAATAACAATGAAGACAAAATATTTTAGTTTTTCTTCAACTGAGAATGTTTTTGTTATAATTTCTCTTTCATTCTGAAAGTTAATTTTGTTGTTTTACCTGATAAAGAATTTGCTGGTAACAGTTTTTTTCCCTAAAACTCTTGGAGAATTTTGTGCCATTTCTTCTGGCCTCCATAGTTTCGGATGTGAAATCTGTAGTCATTTGAATTGCTGTTTCTCTATTTGCTATATAGTTGCTTTCAAGATTTTTATTTTTAATTTTTAGGAGTTTAACTATGATGTGTCTTATTCTGGCTTTCCTTGGATGTGTCCTCTTTGGAGTTCTTTCAGCTTTTTAGGTGTATAGGTTTGTGTCTTTCATAACACTTAAGTTTTCAGTTATATTTTCAAGTGTTTTTCAGTCACATTCTTTCTCTTCTTTTTCTGTAACTTCAATGACACAAAGGCTGCATCTTTTGTTATTGCCCTTTTGTTATTTGTTCCTGAATCTCTGTTATTTTTTAGTCTAGTCTTTCTCTATTGTCTGCAGTTCAGTAAATTGCTTTATATGCATCTAGCCACCAAGCAACTTTCTTTTTTTCCTGAATTGCATGAAATTACACAAATTAAATAGATTTATAGTATCATCTGATCTCCATTTGCTGGAACTATTGTGTAATTTCTATAGAACTTTTCAAAGAAGATAAACTTGATATTTATGCTTCTGTTTGAGGCTTATAGCTCATCCGTATGTGTCTCATGGATCTTTATTATAAGTTAAGACAGAGCAGTAACCGATTAAGTTTCCTGCCAGAAGTAATCTTCTATAGTCTAAAGATGTGTGATTATCTCCATTTTCTGGACCTGGAGAGAAAAAAGGTCAGGTTTATGAAGTCATTTCAAAAGTCAGGCCACTGCAGACTAGTTTAATATCTAAAGTAAATAGTATGTGATTATTTATAAGAACGAAGTACATCTATACTTTTCAGTGTGGAAAGACTATATTTGTTATAATCTTTGTTATATTATTTTTAGGAAGACTATTGCATAAATTCTAATGCATGGTGACACAATGTGACAGAGCAAAACTGCTCCCAAATTGCCCCATAGAGTTTTCTAAGCTTTAATTTTTATGAGTGAAGATCACCAATTCGTTCTCCAGCTGAGCTGGGTAAGTGGGTTCCAATGGCAAATTGTTCAGTTAGCAGCTGAGCACTTAACCATTGCTTTACTGTGACTTTTTGTTTTTTATATTGTTTTCATTAAGTGCCAGCAAATCATAAAACACATGATTGTCTTATTCAAAATGACCAATACCAGTTCATTTGATACTGACTCATAGTGACCTTGCATAGTTGGGTTTGAACTGTTGGCCTTGTGGTTAGCAGTCCAGTGTTTATCCTACAGCACCACACCAGGACCCCTGCTGCTGTTGTTCTTAAGAATCATTGAGTGAGTTCCAACTCATAGTGACCCTGTATAGGGTTTCTGAGGCTTTAAATATTTTCTGGAGCAGAAAACCTCATCTTTCTCCCACAGAGCATCTGGCAGACTCAAACCATGGAACTTTTGGCTTGCAGTCCAGTACTTATTGTATGGAGCTATGACACTTCCTGTTTGTTATATACTGAGTGAAAAAAAAAGTTACCAAAGCACATATTAAAAATGAACTCCCATATTGGCTTACATACCCACTGTGGCATGGAGGCTCAAACATGATTCCCATCTTCTGATATTTACACATTGTATAATCCTTTAACCTTGTGTGTGGCTGGCTGAGTGACTTACTTCAAACCTAACTTCAAAAATAATATGATATTGCTGTTAAAGTGTTGCTGAGTAAATTCCGACTCCCAGAGACCCTATGTAGGGTTTTTGAGGAGCAGCATGGGAGCATGAACTGCCAACCTTGTGGTTAGCAGTCCAGAGTGTATCCTACAGTACTACACCAAGAATATACAGCTAAGGTTCTAGGAGGTCACTTCTGTGTTTAAGAAACAAGAGGTTGTAATTTTTGTCTTGCTAACAAACTGTCTCTGTCAGTCTCCCTTGCTAGCTCTGATTAAGCAAAGTGCCTTATCAATAGATGCACATAACTAGGAATGTTTATTGCAGCACATAAAAAAAAGAAAGAAAAGAAAACAACTCTTTCTGCAGATTAGTTCACACAAGAGAGTTGTTCTGTTAAGTAATGGTATAACTTGGTTAGCATACTGATCAATTTTAAAGCCCAAAAAAACCCACTTATTCTTTCTCACTTGTGTCAGGATGCCAACAAAGAATAGGATTGGCTTACAGTAGAAAAAATGTGACAATAGGTGTGTCTTTTACACTTCATTAGATTCTATCTTGTGGGTGTGTTCAAAGCTTTATTCATTATTGTGGACATTATAATTATTATGTGAAACATATCACTGTGTGTTGTACTTCATTTCTTTAGTATAGGATGGTAGGTATTGTACATCCTTCCTTTGACTTTTGTAATGCCTGTTACTTTTGTTTAAAAATTCAGGTCAGATTATCATTCTGCTGTCTAATTATTACGCATGTTCAGTTTTCCCTATTGGGATTAAGATTTACTTTAACAATACTTACTTGATCAAAAATCCTAATTTTCTTTTGTAGCTATGAGACAATTTCAAAATATTCATGGAAAACCAGATTGAAAATGCTCGAATTTTCCCATAAACTTTTTGAAATCTCCTAGTGTGTGTGTCTGCGTCTGTGCTTTATGTGTGCTTTCGTATAATTAACATTTTGCCCTTCAGCCATTTTCACATGTACTGTTCAATCACCAGTAATTATCAATGCATCTTGATTATATATTATACTTGATCAATTAAAGACTAAAGAAATTGGTAGAATTCTTCAATTGCATCATCATTGCTTTACTATAGGTTGTGTACATCTGAATAATAACTGATCAGCTATTAACTGATCTTCCTTGTTGCTGTTGCATGCCATTTAGTCATTATAACTCATGAATACACAAAGACTTTCTATTGTGTGGATCATGACAAGCTATGGACAACATTGCAAAGTATGAGTATTCCTGAACACTTAATTGTGTTCGTGAGGAATCTGTACACGGACCAAGAGGACTTATTGTCAGGAAAGAACAGTCGCTGGAGAAGGATGTCATGCTGGGTAAGATGGAGGGTTAGAGAAAAAGAGGAAGACCCCCAACGAGATGGGTTAGACAGGTGGCATCATTGATGGCGTCAAGTGTGACAGCAGTGGTGGGGTTGGCCCAGGGTTGGACATTGTTTCGTTCTGCTGTGCATGGGGTCTTTATGGGTCAGTTCCAACTTGATGGCACCTGTCAACAACAACAACAACAACAACATGGTTATCCTTATAAGTGTACGGATACTGCCCTGTCACAGATAGTATTGTACTTCAAAATCGATCTTGAAATGTTCTTTTGGATGATGAATGTGATGTCATTTGTCTTCAGTTTCTCATTCCTGGCATAGTAAAGCATATGATTGTCTTACTCAAAATGGCCAATACCAATTCATTTCAGATCAATAATGCCTAGGATATCAATCTTTATGCATTCCATTACATGTCTGATAGCTTCTAATTTTCCTAAATTAAACTTAATGCATTCTACTTTATAATAATTAATGACTGTTTGCAGTTGTTTATTCCCTTTTTGAGTTGTGCCACATCAGTAAAAGATAGTTCTGGCAGCTTTGCTTCATTCATGTCATTAAGATCAACTCTATTTTCAGGCGACCGTTCTTGTCCACTTGTGTTTTCAGTGACTTCCAACCTGAGAGATTCATCTTCTGGCACTATATTTGACAGTATTCTGCTGCTTTTCATAAGGTTTTCAGTGGCTAACCATTTGGAAGTGTTCATCCTCTCCTTTTTTCCAGTCTACCTTAATCTGGAAGCTCTGCTGATACCTGTCTACAAAGGTTGACCCTGTTGGTATTTACCTATTGGTGTCATAGCTTCCAGTATCACACATCACAGCAACACACAGATCATCACAGTATGACAAACTGACACATGAATGGTGATAATAAACTTTGATCTTTTTGTATTTGCATATGTCCGTTGTAGATACTGGACTCCTGGTGTGGTGCTGTGGGTTGATGTGCTAGACTGAAAAATTGGTTTGAACCTCAATGTTGGTGGTTCAAGCTCACCAGTCACTCCTCAGAAACCATATACAAAGTTGCTATGGGTCAGAACTGACTCAATAGTAACAACAACAACAATTGTCGACATTCAATATAAGTTGAATCATACAATATTTGTCCTTTTGCATCTGAAGTATTTCAGCATAATTTGCTAAATGCTCATCAGCTATATCAGGACTTTCTTTTTAGGGTTGAGTAATACTTCTGGTGTGGCACAGTGAGTTAATATGCCAGATTTCAAAGCCATTTTAACTGCAAGGTTGGTGGTTCAAGCTCACCAGCTGCTCCTTGGAAACCCTATACAGGATCGCTATGGGTCGGCACAGACTCGACAGCACTTCACAACAACAAAAACAATATTCCATTGTAGGTACCCCTAGTATTGCTGGAGTTGGACTGTTGACTACAAGACTGTTCAAATCTTCCAATTGCTCTGTGGATAAAATACAAGGTTGGCTGCTTCTCTAAAGATTTACAGCCTCAGAAACCCCATACAGGATCACTATGAGTCAGAATCAACTCAGTGACCATAGGTTTTGAAAGATCCCTTGGTATGTATGTACCACATTTGTTTATCTGTTTATTTGATAAAGGAGATTTAGGTAGTTTTCACTGTTTGGGCTATTGGTAATAGTGCTGCAATAAACATTGGAAATCCTAATTACTTAAATAGTTAAATTAAGGATGGTATATAATTTTTGTTGTTGTCATGTGCTGTCAAGTCTAAACCAACTTGTAGTAACCCTGTATAGGGTTTTCAAGGAGCTGCTGGTGGATTTGAATTGCTGAGCTTGTGGTTCACAGTCCAGTGATAATCCTATAGCACCGCACCAGGAGCCCATATAATTTTTAGTGGTTATGTATTAAAGTATACTGTTGGGGCTTAAATGTGAGCTCTGTTGAGTTGTGGTATTAGCAAACAGATTTAAAACAAAAAAACCCATCAGTAGCTTTGTGCCAAGAAATATGCTTACTAATAGATAAGGCAAAGACTGCCAATGTACCTTGAGTTCTAAGACAAAACACAGAAAATTCTAACTACCATTCAGACAAATGAAATTCAAGTGATAGAATGACCTTCTGGGGATTCAGCTTGACATTTCCCTCTGAGGCAGCATGTGTCATTTCCGCCTAATCAGTATGATGCAGGTTGAAACCTATATAGGTCCCTGCAGTGAAATCCAAAGTTTCATATATGCTCATGTCATCAGTTGACTAGGAAACTGCGAAGTCTCAGGAAACTGCATTTGGTGGATATAACATTGTTTAGCACTAAAATGACAAGCAATGTTTAGGAATACACCTTTGTCTGAACTAGAAAAAGTTCTTTGCTAATGAATCCTCACTCTTCTACTGAGTAACTTACAGATATCTATGTCTCTGGTAATGTAGTGGTTCCGAATCAGGCTGCTAACCTCAAGGTCGGCAGTTCGAAACTACCAGCCATTCTGCAGGAGAAAGATGAGGCTTTCTGCTCCAGTAAAGATTTATAGCCTTGGAAATCCTGTGCAGGGTAACTGTGAGTCAGAACCAACTCTAAGGTACTTAACAACAACAAACATCTTTAGTAATGGGAAATTGAAACTTTGGAGTTTTCTAGTGTGCCAGTTTTGATGCTGTACTTTTATTCTCTTATATGGATTATGCAGCAGAGCATTTGACAGGTTTTTTTTTTTTTTTTTTAGGTTTATTTGCTGTTAAATCAGCAAAGCTGCTTCTGACTGGACATCAAACTGTAGGAGAGTTCTATATTTTTGAGATTTTTGTAAGACAGATTTTTAAAAAAACCAAAGCAAAGCAAAAGAGCAATAAAAACAAGATAGATGAAAAAGACACAAGGATAATCCTAGAGTGGAATCATATTCTTTGATTAAATTGCAATTTTGCAAATGTGTAGGAGGATCTGTATTTGAGTGTCTTCAGCTTTTTCTTTCTGTGAAACTGGGTAAGTTTGTGTCCCCTATACTGTAAGTGATGGCCTCCTCTGAATC
>NW_006408575.1:14856892-14857913 GCF_000296735.1 Chrysochloris asiatica
ATAAGGTTGCTGTGAATTGGTATTTATCCGATGGCACCTAACAACAACAACAACAAATACTGTAAGCAAAGAGAACTGATGTCATCATAGCATTTTACTTCCCTTCAGTATACTCGTAGGTCTGCTATCAAAAAGATTTAGCATGGTTTAAACACCATGCTCAATCAATATTTGTAGAATAAATGCAACAGAAATAGGAAAGAATCAGATCTTTTTCTTATTATTCTGAAAGCAGAATTTTAAAAAATTGGGTGTTACTAAAAATACTGACACCAACCATTCCTCCCATAGTACTGCCTACTCAGCTGGGTTTGATCATTTTTGTAGTGGCCATGTAGAACTCAGAAAGCATATTCACAGGAGATTTTTGGTGAAGAAACAGAACCAGCAAATGCACAGGGTACAGTTCTTACAGTCAGGACAGCCTCTGCTCGGCCGTGCCCACAGGCAGACCTCTCTGTATCTGGGGAATGTTAACTAAACTGTTTTAGAGCTGCTGATGAAAGTCCACAAACCACAGTACTCCACTATACGCCTCAGCACTTAGCTCTGGCTCCATGGGTTAGCAAAACTTAGCTCCTCCAATTAAATGCCTGGAGGCACCCTATTCTTCAAGTAAGCTTTCTGCCAGAAGTCTCTCAGCTTTACTTGCTCCTTGGACTGGGAAATCCTCTTCTTTCCTTCATGTTCTGGCTCTTGGTTCTGCTGCCGCGGCTCCTCTACCACTCCTGTGCTATCACGGCTTTCTGTGCCTGGGTCAGGAAGGTTCAGTGCACAGAGACATCTTGGGGTCCAAAGAACACACTCCACTTCCTGGCTTTTCATATTTGATGGGAATGAGATTCTACCCTTCTGCATATGGGATGGCTTATTTTATACCCATGCTAGAGCTTCAAGTTTTCATAATTAACTATTAACATACACAACTGAATCGTGTCATTCTATCAGTATCTTCTCCCACTTTCTCTTTCTTCACCCATTAGGAAAAGAGACATTTGATAGGAGTTACAAAACTAAGGGT
>NW_006408575.1:14859393-14869589 GCF_000296735.1 Chrysochloris asiatica
CAGACCTGATGTCTTTTTCCATGGACAGCTTCCTCCTACTCATTATTAATGGATGTTTGCAGCTGTTTCTTCTCATTTTGAATCATTCCCCATCAGCAAATGAAGGACCCAAAAGCTTTGTTCCATCCATGTGATTAAGTTCCACTTTGCTTTGAGGAGGCAGCTCTTCCCCAACCATATTTTGAATGCTTTGAAAGCTGAGGGGCTCATCTTTTGACAATATATCAGATAATACTCTACTATTCATAAGGTTTTCAGTGGCTAATCCTTCAAAAGTGGAACACCTATTCCTTTTTCCTAGTTTCCTGGTGTGGTGCCATGGGTTAATGTGCCAGACTGCAAAGTCGTTTGAACTGCAAGGTCGGCAGTTCAAGCTCACCAGCTGCTCCTCAGAAACCCTATACAGGGTCTCCATGGGTTGGAATTGACTCGACGGCATTTAACAACAACATCCTTCATCTGGAAACTCCACTGAAAACTGTCTACGTTGGGTGATGCTATGGATATTTGAAACCTCTGGTGGCATACCTTCTAGCATCAAGCAACATGCAGGCTACCATAGTAGCAAACTAACAGATGCATGCAGTGCTTAAAACAGAAGAAAATGAAAGGAATATTAATGCATCTTAGCTTCCATTGACTAGCTTGCTACAACTCTGTCCAGTGATGAGTATGTCCCACAAATGCAAATAGATTTCCTTATTGTTCTTTCATATGGAAGAATGTATAATATTGGAAAGGACACTATTTGTGCAAAATTCATTACTATTTTTAAATTCCATCATAGTTTTTGTTGCCACCTTACTTGATGAGGTTCTTGGTTTCTGAGTGTATTTTTTCAATGAAATATTCTAGTGCATTTTGAGAGGTTAGCATCTCAAACAAGGTTTAGTACTGGTTTCTTCCATTTGAACCTCTGCTAAGAATTTGTATTTCCACTTCAGATGTACTGAATCAGAATCTACATTATAACAGGATCCCTAGGTGATTCTTGTTAAAATGTATATTCTGATTCAGTGTCTATGGGGTAGACATGCAGATTCTCAGCAAGGGGTGGTATCCAATGAACCACTACCCTGTTCTCAAACCAGCTAACAAATGTATCCAGATTCTAACATTTTCTGAGAGAATTTTCAAAATCACACATGGAAATCAATGTAGATGTTTGTTTGCTTAACATCACCTACCTCTGATTCTGGATCCTCCACATGCTCATGCCATGTCAAGTAAAGCTGGCCTTAGTTCTGTTTCTTACATATAAAATATTTACAATTCATACAGAGTAGTGTAGAACCTTTTAAACATTTCCTTTAGGAACTCAATGAGAGCCCACTATTGAATATGCTTACCTTTCTTCCTCTTAAACACATTTATAGTTCAAAAGAGGCAATACCATGTTGGATGAAATGTTTTGTTTTTGTTTTTTTTTTTTCACTAATACTTAAAATCTTTTAACAAGTAAAATGTGATTGAATATTTTTTTCAAAGGCCATATCTGCTGCATTAACTGTAAGTGATTACAAGTTTTTTGTAAAGTTTCTAATGACTCTGTTGTTGTTGTTGTTATGTGCTGTGGAGTCGGTTCTGACTCATGGCCACCTTGTACAGGGTTTCCAAGGCTGTAAGTCTTTACGAGAGCAGAAAGCCTCATCTTTCTCCCCTAGAACAGCTGGTAGTTTCGAACTGCTAACCTTAAGGTTCACAGCCTGATTTGTAACCACTGTGCTACCAGAGATATGACTATAAGTATCTAAAATTGATTCATTGGATCATAGTTGCTACATTTGGAAAATTTTAACCACTTTAGTTGAATCTCAAGGTTTATGTTATTGTTGTTAAGCGCTGTGAAGTGGATTCTGACCCATAGAGACCCTGTATAGGGTTTCCACGGAGGGGCTGGTGAGCTTGAACCGCCAACCTTGTAGTTCAAATGACTTTGCAGTCTGATGCATTAAGCCACAGAGCCACACCAGGACTCCTGCTGCTATTTAAATTCCAGATTACCATGACATTAGACTAGTTAGCAGAATTAGATAAGAAGGTAAATTCCATAGGATAGCATTCCTAATTCTGATGCTAAATGTTGTTTTGCTGTTTGTGGTGGTGATGAGATATTGGAAAATTATACAGAGCTCTTCCATATGAGATCTCAGGCCAAAACTGTTAGTACTTTAGTGCAGTGTTGGTGGCACTGTGGTTAAGCACTCTGCTGCTAAAGGATAGTCTGAGCATTCTAATTGATTACTCCCTCCAGGTGAGAAAGGATGTGGTATTCTGTTCCTGTCCAGATTATATCTTTGAAAATGCATAGGGCAGTTTGACACTGCAGGATAAGCAGTAGACTGCTAACAACAAGGTTGTTGGTTCAGATCCATCAGCTGCTCCTTGGAAACACTCTACAGATTTGCTGTGAGTCAGCACTGATACAAAGGCACTTACCAACAATAAACATCAAAAACCAAACCTACATCCATTGCATCTATTCCAATATACAGCAACCCTAGTTAGGGTTTCTGTAGCTGTGCATCTTCACAGGAGCAGAAAGTCTCACCGTTCTCCCAAGAATCAACTAGTGTGTTTGAACACTTGACCTTACAGTTATCAATTTAGTGTAGGGTGGTTATAAATTGGAATTGACTCAGGTTTGTTTTGGGTTTGGTGAGTAGTTGGTGGTGGTATGCCATGAAATCGGTTCTGACTAATAGAGACCCTTTATAGGGTTTCCAAGGCTGTAAATCTTTATGGGTGTAGAAAGCTTTATCTTTCTCCTGTGGAAAGGCTGATAGTTTCGAACTGCTGACCTTGAGATTAGCTGCAGACTCATAACAACTATGCTACTAGAGCTCCTTGGTAAGCACTAAGTAAATCGGAATGCATTGATTTGTCTTTATTTCCTTTTGGTTCAACACATTCAGAAAAGATTTAAATTTGAATGATCTAAGGGATGTAAAAATATACATTATCCTTTTCTCTATTTAGAAGTGCCCTTTTTTCTTTTCACAAATATCATATTACATAAATATTTAATAAAAATAAATCAGCTGTAATTTACATCTAATCTGTTGGTTTCAGGTTCCCCTCCCCATAGTAAAAGTCATAATGAGTAATCAATTGTATATGAAGTGTTCTACAGCAATCTAAAAATATCATTTATTGTAACATACAATATTTGGGACTACTATTAAAAAACAAACCCTAAAATTATCAAGGATCATTTGGAAATGTTTCAGGGAGTCATCAAGTTGGGAGATTGTTTTTTGTCCTATTAGACTTGCAGACATACAAAGTGTAATTTAAATCTCTCTTAGATAATGCAGAAATACACTTTTCATTATATATTAATATGGCCCTAATTGCTCTATAACCATTAGCAGCATAGTTGGATTATTTAAAGTGTGCATGCATAGATACATGCTTAATATTTTGATTTTTTTGTGTATAAAAAGATAGCTTAAATTATTAATACAATGACCCAAGCCCTGTTGAAGGCATTCTTATTTGAGAATACTTTGTTGTTGTTAAGCGCCATCAAGCTGGTTCTGACTCACAGTGAGCCTGATAGAGTTTCTGATAAGCAGCTCCTGTTGCAGACCGCAGGTATTGGGGTGTCGAGGACCAGTGTCATGGATGAAAACCCAGCACGTGGCTGCACTCAGACTTGCTGTCCAGAGACCCTGAGGGCTCAAGGAAGTAACCTCCAGATGTCCCGGGTTCATTGGCTTTTACGAACTCACTGTTGAACTAGCTCTGTATAATTCTCTTTAGTCCTATTAATTCATGCTATGCTTCGAACTCCTGTAACTGTAGCCTCTGAGAAAATGGTTTCTTATGTGCCTCTCTTAATGTCTCCACTGTGTTGATAGTGCTTAAGGTTCTGGGAACAAATCTCTCTGAGGAACAAACTCTGGCCACTGGGCAAGCTTGTCCAAACTGTTCTTTATCAGATTATTTAGTTATGTTTGATACTAACTTAGTACATGAGCCCTTGATATCCATGGACAAATATTAAACTGCTCCTAAAGCCGAGACTGTAAAAATCTCCAAAAACAAGTTTGCTGGGAAGCTCTGGAGACAAGTTTCCCCCAAAGAATTAACTCAGAAGTGGATTGGCGTATTCTGGGGTTTTGTCCTAAGAACAATAGTGTCAGCCTTCCTGGATAGCCCCCAGATGCAAACCATGCAGCTAGGCGGCTTGCTTCTTCCTGCAGACCTCAGCCAGACAGCCGACTCCTTTCAATCCTTTTCACCTTTTTCCCATTCGAGATTAGCTGCTATAGGTATGTTAATTAGCCTGGAGAAACTGAGTTGCTGCCCTGGGATTCGAACCTGAAAAGTATCATATAACTATTTGCTTGAAGTTCTGGAAAATTAAGGATGTTAGATTATCAAGACAATTTGTGATGTATGTTTTAGAATTTGATTCCTGTAAATCATTGTGTCCTGTTTTGAACGATTAATCACATTTCACTTCTGTACCCCGTCTTAATAAACCCCGCCTTCCTTTGTGTAAAGTTCCTCCCTGAAATAAAACAGGGGCGCAGACCGAAGCCCGCATGCGTTATGGCTGGCATGCGAGGCATTACAGCTGGCAAGACATGCTTTAAGGTTTGCAGGGCAGTGCTTTACTGCCTGCAGGGGCCACTATGCCCGTAGTCCAAGATCTGCCCGCCAGTGTCGCATCCACTCTGGTCTCGGGGTGTCTTCTTGTCTTTCTCTTTGTGTCTTTGTGTGTATTCTTTATCTGTCACTGTCACCACCAGATCTCCCAACTTCATGAACCAAACTCCCCTGTCGAGGCCGGTTCTCGACAAGATCCTGAGCTTGAACCGCCAGCCTTGTGGTTCAAACTGACCTTGCAGTCTAGTGCATTAACCCACCAGGTTAATGCCAGGACTTGAGTATTAATTAAAGAATCTAGTTAATTATCTTCTTGTTAGGCTACATATTAATGAAATTTTGACCTGGATCTGGTACTGGCTAAGCTTATCATAAATTAGAAAAATATGATAAACTTTTAAATTATAGCTCAATTCTGTTCTCCACATAAGCTCAGGTATAGCCAGTCTTCTGCTCATTGTACTTGTTCCCATTTTTTGGCTGTTCATTTTCATAGGTCTTTCTTACCCAGGTCACATTTAATCCACACACTATACCCAAGGAAGCACTAATGCAGGCATCGTGATCTCTAATATCTAACATCCCTGTCCTGCAGTGTTGAGAGGAGGTCTCAGAGAGACTTGTTTACAACTGGATACATCTTTAAAGTTAAGCCTCAAGTATGTTCCCTGGATTTTTCCTTGTGTTATCCTTGATTTAGGTCATTAGGGTACAGAAATATCCCTGATTTCCAGACTTTTGAGTTTATTCTGTAATTTGCTTTATTTATTTATTTAATTCTATGGGCAGGATCCAGACGGGACTATGAAATAAAATTATTGTTGTTGTTAGGTGCCTTTGACTTGGTTCTGACCCATTAGTATTAAAGAATTTGATTTAAACAGTAAAGTAAGCCTTCTGCTTAGGAAACCTTAATGAGTTAGTAACAGTCTGATCTGCTGTAAATTGTGGGTATTAAAACAACAAAACAGTACTACATAAATTCAAAACTTGGATTTGATGTATGTTTTTACTTCTTGCCTTATAAGTGGTTTAATCTTCCAAACCTTCTTTCCCTCATCTGTAAGATGGATATATTGCTAGTTTTTATTTTATTAAATTGTTATGGGGTTAAATGACATATTGCATGTAAAAAATAAGACAGACTATGCATGCAATAAAAGTTAGCCAATCCAATTCCAATCTTCTTTAAAAATATTTTAACCAAGGACAAAAGGAATATGATATGTGGGGTACCAAATAGATGAAGAAAGTATTATCCATATAATCATGTAATCTAGTATATAAAAAACAACAACAACAAGTAACCTGCTGAGAAAATGTATATCTTCCTCATATAAATCAGTGCACAAACTTCTTTTTAATTTTTTGGCAGACTTATGAAGCCAATTAGTTTGGTACTATATATTCAACTTTAATGGGCAAGTAAATAATTAATGTTATTGCCTTTGTAAATTTAGCTTTTTGGTTATAAATTAACATAATTAAAAGAGTAATGTTTCAGTATGCATTCTACTAGCCAAATTTAAATCAAGCAATTAAACTAGGTTTTCCTTGCCAAATGAGCTCAGCTCATAATGACACAGATGACAGACGTAAATTTGTTTTTTCATGGTCAGGTTCATTACAAAAACATGAAGGAAAACACTGGCAGTACGTGTAATCAAATGAATTATTCCAAGCACCACTTATATATTTTTAATTGCTTTGCAGCTTCTTGTATCTTAAATTCAGAACTTGAACGCTGTCAGTTTCCCTCCCTCGTTAGGTGTATGGCCTCTCTTTGAAAAGGGTCACTTGGATCATATCAGACAGATTATGCTGGTAACAAAGTGAGGTGATCCGAATCTTTGAAAATGATCTGCATGGTTTCTAGTAACAGAACCTCAAAACCAGAGTTGAGGTCATTTAAGTAGAAAGTTTGGCAATTTTGCATGGCTTGAATTTGAAAGATGAGCTTTCTGAAAATTGAAATTTTCATGTGAAAATATTGATGCAAAGAAGGGACTGAGGGGGTTTCTGATATGCTAGAATCCACATAATGTAGAGATGTATGAAACAGTAGTTTGGATTCTGCTTGATCTCTGAAGTGGTGTATTTTTTCTTCCCCCTTTGACATCAACTTCGTAGAGTACTGTCCAGTTTTAATCTAAAACAATACACATTTCATCCAAGTAGATTGAGTAGAAAATGGGTCCTGCTATCTAGGGATAATTGAACTGAAGACATTTTTAATCTTCAAGAAATGCTGGTATGTAATTAAACATTCACTGACTAATGATCTATATTTAACTGCTCACCACTTTGATGCACACTAATAAAAGCAGAACTCCAGAGCATATCAGGATGGGCACATGTATCGTATAAATCTCTTTGTGAAAAAATATGCAACTAGTTCTTATTCTCGTCCACTGGGGTATCCGTAAAGTTACTTCTTTCAGTATATGAAATCACAACTCTTAGACATGTATTTTTCATTTGTTTAATTTCTAGTTTTACATTATTTTAGGGTATTGAATCTTTTAATTATGAAAGATGAAAATTCTTTCACCAAGAGAGAATTGTTAGTAATTTTTTAAGAAGGGTGTACCATATTGCTTACATGATTTCTGATTGCAGAAGTCGTATCGTCTCCTTGGTTTTCAATCTCTATGTTAAACGGTCCTTGTTGACTTAGGTCCAATTAAGAGTTTTTCTAGATTTATTATATGGTCACCCTCTTTAATTTTCAGCCCCACATGATTTTTCTTCTTTCCAGAACTGCTGCCAGTTGCTCCTGATGATTTCTGTGAATATTTAAAAATAAATAAAGCTGGAACAATTGACTGACTGCTAAAATTTTTCTCTGTAAGAGAGGCAGTAGCTATATGATTAACCCATCAGTTTACCTTGAAATAAGTCTTGGTTAATGGTTCTAAATTATTTTGCATTAGAAGCTGTGGGAAACCTAGAAAAATTTAAATAATAGCATATTTTGCATGAATTGCAAGGATTCAAGAAATTCCTTGTAGCATATCAATGGCTCAAGTGAAAAAAATATATATTTATAATCTCTAGGACTGGTAGTGCCCCTGCATACATTATTCTGTTATAATCTATAATTTGTTCTTGTTAGGTTCCTTTGAGTGGGTACTGACTCAATAGTGAGCCCATGTACAACAGAGCAAAACACTGCCCAGTCCTGGACCAACCTAACAAGCATTGCTGCATTTGAGCACATTGCTGCTATCACTATGCCAGTCCATCTAGTTGGGAGTCTCCCTCTTTTCCTCCATCAGTCCATTTTACCAAACATGATACCCTTCTCCAGGAACTGGTCTCTCCTGATCATATGTTCGAAGCATGAGAGACAAAGTCTGGCTATCTTGGTTTTCAAGGAACATTCTAGCTGTACTACTTCTGACACAGATTGAATTGTTCCTTTGGTGGTTCAGGGTGCTTTTAATGTTCTCCTCCAATGCCATAACTCAAATACATCAATTATTCCATAGTCTTCCTTATTCACTGTCTAATGTTCACATGCATATGAGATTATTGAAAATACCATGGCTTGATTCAGGTGCATCTTAGTCTTTATACTGGTATCTTTGTTCTTCAACATGTTAAAGATGTTTTGTGCAGCAGATTTGCATAATGGAATGAGTAGTTTGACTTATCAACCACTGATTTCATGAATGTTGATGGTTAATCTGGATGAAATGAAGTCTTTAACAACTTCAAACTATTCTCCATTTATGTTGATGTTGTTTATTGGTCCTGTGATGAGGATTTTTGTTTTCTTTACATTGAGGTGCAAATCATACCAAAGGCTCTGGTCTTTGACTTTCATCAGTAAGGATTTTTAAGTCCTCTTTTCTTTAAGTAAGCAAGGTTGAGTCATCTGCATATCACAATTTGTTAATGAGTCTTCCTTCAATCCTGATGCCATGTTTTTCTTCATATAATCCAACTTCTTTGATTATTTTCTTGACATACAGATTGAATAATATGGTGAAAGAATACAATCCTGGTACACACCTTTCCTAATACTAAGTCACTCAGTGTCCTCTTGTTCTGTTTGAACAACTGCCTCTTGGTCTATGTACAGGTTCCTCATGAGTACAATGAAGTGTTCCAAAATACTCATTCTCCACATTGTTGTCCAAGCTTGTCATGATCCACACAATCGAAAGCCTTTGCATAGTCGATAAAGTACAGGTAAATATCTTTCTGGTATTCTTTGCTTTCAGCCAAGATCCATCTGAAGTCAGCAATGATAATGCTTGTTCCACATCCTCTTTTGAATCCAACTTGAACATCTGGAACTTCTCTGTCATTGTATGATTGCAGGCAGTTTTGTATTATCTTTAGCAAAATTTTACAATTAATGATGTTATCTGCTGATTTCCAAACTCTGTTGGGTCACCTCTTTTTGGAATGGGCACAAATATGGATCTCTTCCAGTCAGTTGGCCAGGTAGCTGTCTCCCAAACTTCTTGGCATAGACAACTGACTGCCTCCAGTGCTGCATCACTTTGTTGAAAGATTTCAATTTGTATTTCATCAATTCCTGGTGCATTTTTCTTTGTCAATACCTTCAATGCACCTTCGACTTCCTCCTTCAGTATCATTGGCACTTGATCATATGCTACCTCTTGAAATGGTTGAACATTGACCATTTTTCTTTGTACAGTGACTCTGTCTTCTTTCCATATTGTTTATGATTTTTGCATCACTCAATATTTTTTGCATAGAATCCTTCAATATTTCAAGTCAAGGCTTGAATTTTTTCTTTAGTTTCCTCAGCTTGAGAAATGCTGAGTTTGTTCTTCCCTTTGTTTTCCTAACTTGAGGTCTTTGCAAATATTGTTATAATGTATGACCTTGTCTTCTTGAAATTCTTTTTGAAATTTTTGATTCAGCTCTTTTACCCTTCTTCATTTTTTTCCATTTGCTTCAGTGCTTCTATGCTAGAGAGCAAGTTTCAGAGTCTCTTCTGCCATCTATTTTGGTCTTTTCTTTCTTACTTGTCTTCTTAATGACCTTTTGCTTTCTTACTGTAGGATGTTCTTGATTCATCCCACAACACCTCTGGGCTTCAGTCTTTAGTGTCTAATGCATGAAATATGCTCGTGAGATGATTGCTAAATTCAGGTGGGATATGTTCAAGGTTATATTTTGGCTCTCATGGACTTGTTATCAGTTTCTTCAGCTTCAGCTTGAACTTGTGTATGAACAATTGATAGTGTATTCCACAGTCTGCCTCTGGCCTTGTTTTGCCTGATGATATGGAGCTTTTCCATTATCTTTTTCCACAGATGTGGAAAGTCTTCAGTTTCATCATCACTGACTTTAGTGGTTTGTGTGTGAAGTTGAATAACAGTGGTATATATTAACGGGACTTCTTGTAGGCATATGGATATTTTCCTATCACAGACACTGCTATACTTCAAGAGAATTCTTTTTTTTTTTTTTAATTTAAGGTTTTTATTGTGGATTGGGTGAAAGTTTACAGGGCACATCATCAGTTTCACATTCAACAATTCATATAACTTGTTTCATTACATTGATTATAATCTCCTCCATATACCATCAGTTAA
>NW_006408575.1:14872564-14875171 GCF_000296735.1 Chrysochloris asiatica
GGACTAGAAAGCAATAGATTTCTTGCTTCTGCCACAAATTCCCCCAGCTGTGAACCTTCCAACCTTCTAAGTGTTTCTTTTTATGTGGTTCAGCGTTCTGGGACCATCCCCTGAAACTGCTTGGTCAGGTATTCTGTGTTGTTGTTGGCGGAGCTCTCCGCTATACGTCCACCCGATCCGCCATCTTGTTTGTTCTCCCAAGAGAATTCTTGATATAGTCTTTTTGATGACTAATGTGACACCATTTCTTGCCAATTAGTCATTGTTGGCATAGTTAGCCAGGTGATTGTCAGATTCAAAATGATCAATACAAGTCCATTTCAGCTCACTAATTCCTATGATATTATTGTTTATGCATTCCATTTCATTTTTTACAATTTCCAATTTTCCTAGTTTTATACTTCATATATTCCATGCTCAGATTATTAATGGATATTCACATTTCTTTCTCCTCATTTTAAGTTTTACCCCATCAGCAAATGAAAGTTCTAAAGTCTTTATTCCATTTGCATCATGATGGTAAACTTTTTTTTGAGGAGGCAGCTCTTCCCCAATCATATTTTGAGTGACTTCCAACCTGAGAGTCTCAGCTTCCAGCACTAAATCTGACCATATTCGGATGCTCTTCATCTTATTTCAATATTCAGTATTCTGGTGTTGACAGTGTTTAACTGCTAGTCATACGATTTTTAGTGGTTAAATATTCAGAAGCAGACTGTCTCTCCTTCTTCCTTGACCCTGCTGGTATTTAAAACACCCATGGCATAGCTTCCAGAATTACAGTAACATGCAAGCCACCACAATATGACACACTGATAGACAAGTGGTGGAAAAATTCAATAGTTCCTTCTAAAAAATGTGGGGTTGTGTTTTCCACTTCTGAATAGACTCAATTAACACTTTAAATTTAGTTATGTAAACTAAAATTTGGATTTCCATTTTTAAATGCTACTCATTCTTTAAGATTAAACAAAACTATACTTCACATCCACCACTTGTCTGTCAGTTTGTCATACTGTGGTGGTTTGTGGGTTGCTGTGATTCTGGAAGCTCTGCTACAGGTATTTTAAATACTAGCAGGGTCACACACAGTGGACAGATTTCAGATGAGCCGTCAGACAAAGACAGACCATGAAGAAGGAGAGACTAACTACTTCTAAATATTTAGTCACTGACAACCTTATGAATAGCAGTAAAACACTGTTGGATATAGGGCCAGAAAATGAGCCCCTAAGGTTAAAAGGCCTCAAGATATGACTAGGGTAAAGCTGCCTCCTCAAAGTAGAGCTGACTGTGATGACTTGAATGGAGTAAAGGCTGTGGGAGTAAAACCCTCAGGACCTTCATTTGGTGGTGGGGCACAACTCAAAATGAAGATAAACAGCTGTAAACATCCATTAATAATCTGAACATGGAATATACGAAGTGTGAATCTAGAAAAATTGGAAATTGCCAAAAATGAAATGGAATGCATAAACATGAATATCTTAGGCATTAGTGAGCTGAAATGGATTGGTATTGGCCATTTTGAATCTGAAACCACGTGGTTTACTATGCTGGGTATGACAAATTGAAGAGGACTGATGTTGCATTCATCGTCAGAAAGAACTTATCAAGATCAGTCATGTGGTACAACACTGCTTGTGATAGGATAATATCCATGCACCTACAGGGAAGACCAGTTAATACTACTATTATTCAAATTTATGCACCAACCGTCTTCTTCAATCTGAAATTAATCAGACATGTAATCAAGATGTATTGCCCATTACTGGTGATTGGAATGCAAAGGCTGGGAGCAAAAGGAAGGATCCGTAGTTGGAAAATATGGCCTTGGTGATAGAAATGATGCTGGAGATCACATGATAGAATTCTGCAAAACCAATGATTTGTTCGTTTTAAATACCTTCTTTAGACAGAATAAGAGATGATTATACTCATGGAGCAGAGTCCTGGTGTGGCGCTGTGGATTAATGCGCCAGACTGCAAAGCCATTTGAACTACAAGGTCGGTGGTTCAAACTCACAAGTCCTCCTTAGAAACCCTATACAGGATCGCTATGGGTCGGGAACTGACTCGACAGCACTTCACAAAAACAGCATACTCATGGACCTCAGCAAATGGAATACATAGAAATCAAATTGACTTTATGATTGCCATTCATTATGATAATCTTCATTATGGCCCCAGTATGACTTCTTTTGTCATCTTATTGTTTCCTAATCTTGAAAAATGTTTTTCTTAGTTGATAGTGTAACACATACTGCATTGACATGATTAATTCCTAGGTCTCTCAGGTTTTCAGGAATGAACTAAATGGCTTACCAAAAGGTCTTGGACTTTATGGAACTCATAGATGAGAAATAAAGTTTATATTTCAAATTTTTATCTTTTAATTCAATTTTTCAATGGACTTTTTGAAGTCAACTTGTACATGAGTTGAAGTCTCCTATTCTTCCTTTGAAAGAGCTTTCTGACTGTACTTACATGAAAACACATCTGTTTATTCTTCTGACAGGCCATGGTATATTCAATATTACTTGCCAATACCGTAATTCAAATCAATCCATTCTTCTATAGTCTTTCTTGTTCATTGTCCAGCTTTTG
>NW_006408575.1:14875576-14883738 GCF_000296735.1 Chrysochloris asiatica
TTTTTCATGATACTGCTTATAAGAACAGTTGTGAGGATTTTTGTTTTCTTTGCATTGAGATACAATCCATACTAAAGGCTGTGCAATTTTTACCATCATCAGTAAGTACTTCAAGTCTTCATCATTTTCAGCAAGCTAGTTTGTGTCATCTGCATATTACAGGTTGTTAGTCATCCTGCTTCTTCATTCATCTTTATATTGTGCAGCTTCTTGTATATTGTACAGCTTCTTGTATAATTTGCTCACCATACAGACTAAGTAAGTATGATGAAATTATACAACCCTGACACATACCTTTCCTGATTTTAAGCCATTTAAGTTCTGTTAGAAGCACTGCCTCTTGGTGTATGTACATGTCTCACATGAAAAATGTTTAAGTGTTTCAGAATTCTTACTTTTGGCAATATTATCCATAATGTATTATGATGCACACAAGCAAATGCCTGTGTATAGTCAATAAAGCACAAGGACACATCTTTCAAGTATTTTCTGTTTTTAGCCCAAATCCATCTGAGATAACAATGATGGCCCTCATTCCATATGCTTGTCTGAATCCAGCATGAATTTCTGCAGTTCCTTGTTAATGTATTATTATAGTACTTTTTAAACCCTCTCCAACAAAATTTTATCAAATATTATTTGATAATTTTTGCATTCTGTTTGATCACTGTTCTTTGGAATGGGCATATGTATGGATCTTTTTCAGTCATTGGCAAAGTAACTGCCTTACGAATTCCTTGTTACAGGTACACAGACCATGTAGTTCATTATCCAAACAGGACTGTTTTTGGCAGTATAGTACCAATAATTATGTAAAAAGAATTGGAGTAAACCAGGGTAAATGCTTTTAGTTTACATTATTATTGTTGTTTAAATTTAATAATATTAATTTTCAAAACTGTCAATTAAATTACTGTTTACTAGTGCTTGTTCAATAACATTATCTAATGGCATTAGATGATAACATTGAAATGCAGTTAGGCATAAGATTTAATAGCTTTTGTTATGCAGTCAGAGGCTGGGATCTCTTGCCTCTTAATAACTCTAACTTTGGGAAAGCTATTTAAACTGAATGTGAATGCCATGTCTTACTAAGCAATCATGGGTGAAGTCTGAAGACTCATTGGGCTTGTTGTTGTTTTAGGTACCACTGAGTGATTTCCATTTGATAGTGGCCTTATTCACAGCAAAACAAAGCACTGTCTGGTCCAGCGCCAACCTCACAATTGTTACTACACTTGAGTCCATTGCTGCTGCCACTGTGTCAGTTCTTCTCATTGGAGGTCTTCCTTCTTTTCTCTGACTCCTCACTTCATCTAGCATGATGTCCTTCTCCAGAGACTGGTCCCTTCTGTTATATGACCAAAGTATGAAAGATTAAGTCTCAATATCCTGGCTTCTATGGAGCATTATGGCTGCACTTCTTCTAACACAGATTGATTTGTTCGTTGGGTAGACCACGGTATTTTCAATATTCTCTTCCAACAGCATAACTCAAATGCATCAATTCTTCTGTGGTCTTCCCTATTCACTGTCCACATACATGTAAGGCATTTGAAAATACCATGTCTTGGGGCAGGCACACCTTAGACCTCACACTGACATCTTTGCTCTTCAATGCTTTAAAGAAGTGCTTTGCAGCAGACTTGCCTAATGCAATACACTATTTGATTTCTTTACTGCTGTTTCCATGAATGTTGATGTTGGATCCAAGACAAACAAAGTCTAAGAAAACTTTAATCTTTCCTTCATTTCTCATTATGTTATTTATTGGTACAGTCATGAGAATTTTTGTTTACTTTACACTAAGGTGCAAACGATACCAAACACTGGTCTGTGATCAATATCAGTAAGTACATTTAGTCTTTTTTGCTTTAAGTAAGCAAGGTTGTGTCATCTGCATATCACAATTTATTAATAAATCTTACTCCAATCCTGATACCATGTTCTTTTTCATATAATTCAACTTTTGAATTATTTGCTCAGCATACAGATTGAATAGTTTGGTGAAAGGATACAACCCTGGAGCATACCTTTCCTGATTTTAGACCACTGAATATTCCTTTGTTCTGTAATAACAACTGCGTTTTCCTCTAGGTGTACAGGTTCTTCATTAGCACAATTGGTGGTGGTTGTATGCCGTGGATGGAGTCTGTTCAACTCACAGTGATACTGTATAGAGTTTCTGAGGCTGTAGCAACCCTGTATAGGGTTTCTGAGGCTGTAAGTCTTTACAAGGGAAGAAAGCCTCATCTTTCTCCCATAAAACAGCTGGTAGTTTCAAACTGCTGACCTTGAGGTGAGCAGCCTGACTCATAAACACTACACTATTAGAGCTCTTTATGAGCACAATTAAGTATTCCTAAATATTCTTTCTGTGATATATTGTCCATAGCTTGTCATGATCCACACAGTTGAAAGACTTCGCATGTCAATAAAGTACAGGTAAACATCTTTCTGGTATTCTCTGCTTTCAGACAATATTTGATATACCTAAATCCACATCCTCATCTGAATCTGGCTTGGACCACTGTCAATGTACTGTTGCAGGCATTTCTGAAATATCTTTAGCACAATTTTACTCAATTGTAATGTTAATGGTATCGTCTAATGAGTTCTGCATTATTTTGGGTCATCTCTCTGAAGTGGCCACACATTTGGATCTCTTCCAATCAGTGGGCCTGGTAGCTGTTTTCCAAATTTTGGGGGGATAAATGAGTGAGTGCCTTCAGTGTTGCATCATTTTGTTGAAAATTTTCAATTTGTAGCCCATGAATTCCTTGAGATTTGTTATTTATGCTTTTAGTGTACTTGAACTCCTTCTTTAAGTATCTTTGTTCTTGATCCTGTGCTACTTCCTGAAATGGTTAAACATCAATCATTTCTTTTTTGGTACAGTGACTCTGTATATTCCTTCCATCGTCTTTTGACACTTTCTGCAACATTTGATATTTTGTCCATAGAATCTTTGAATATTGCAAGTCAAGACTTGAATTTTTTCTTCAGTTCTTTCAGCTTGAGAAATACTGAGTGTGTAATGTTCTTCTACACACTCAAGAAGAGAGATTCAGTTAGAGAGATTTAGTTGACTCCATTGCTGCTTGAGAAGTGAGTTTAACATCTAGATTTTCATTTTATATATATCATAAAGGTTAATGTATTTATGAGATGGCTGAGATTTTTAGGTTGTTGTTGTTGTTAAGTGCTATCAAGTCGGTTCCAATCCATAGCGACCCTGTATAGGGTTTCCTAGGAGCAGTTGGTGAGCTTGAATTGCCAACCTTGCAGTTCAAGCGGCTTTGCAGTCTGGTGCATTAACCCACAGTGTCACACCAGGACTCTAGATTGTTTCAGAGAAGGAAAAATAAGAAAAGCAAAAAAATTGCTTCATAACATTCTCCTCAATGTTATCCATAGTTTGTGATGATCCACACAGTTGAAAGTCTTTGCATCGTGAATAAAGCATAAGTAAACATCTCTTTGGTGTTCTCTGCTTTCAATCTAGATCCATCTGACATCAGCAATGATACCCCTCTCTCTGTATCCCCTGTTGAATCTGATGTGAATTACTGGTAATTCTGTCAGTGTACTGTTGCAGCTGTTTTTAAATTACCTCCAGCAAAATTTTACTTGAATGTGATATTAATGATATTGTTTAATGATTTACACATTCCTTTGGGTCACCTTTCTTTGGAATGTGCACAAATACAGATATCTTCCAATACGTTGGCTAGGTAACTGCCTACCAAATTTCTTAGCATAGATGAATGCGCACCTCCAGTGCTGCATCTGTTTATTGAAAGTTTTCAATTTGTATTCCATCATTTTCTAGAACCTTGTTTTCCACCAATGTCTTCAGTGCAGTTTAGATTTCTTCCTTCAGTACCATCAGTTCTTCGTAATAATTCGATCTCTTGAAATGTTAAAGTATCAACCATTTCTTTTTTTGCATAGTAACACTGTGTATTATTTCCATCTTCTTTTGATGTTTTCTGCATCATTCAACATTTTGTCCAAAGAATGTTTATTATTGCAATTCTTCAATATTGTAAGTGGAAGATTAAATTTTTTCTTTAGTCCTTTCAGCTTAAGAAATGCTAAAGTGCATTCCTTTTGGGTTTCTAACCCAGGCTTTAGTACATTTCATTTACAATACTTGACTATTTCTTCTTGAGCTACCCTTTGAAATTTTTGGTTCAGCTATTTTGTTTCCTCATTTCTTCCATTCACTTTAGCATCTCTACACTGGAGAGCAAGTTTCAGAGTCTCTTCTGAGATCCATTTTGGTCTTTATTTCCTTCTTGTCTTTTTAATGACCTTTTCCCATGTAAGATGTTCTTGATGTCATCCTACAACTCTTATGGTCTTCAGGCATTAGTTGTAAGGCATAACATCTCTTATTGACATGGTCTTTAAATTCAGATGGTCATATTTTATCTCTTGTGGACTTGTTTTTATTGTTTTCAGCTTAAGCCTGAAATTGCATAAGAGAAATTGGTGGACTGTTCCACAGTCTGCCCCTAGGCTTGTTTTGGGTAATGAGGTTGAGCTTTTCCACCATCTTTTGCTACTAATGTACACAACTTGATTCTTTTGTATTGTATATGGTGATGTCTATGTCTATGTGTATAATCACATTTTATGTTGTTTAAAGAAGGTATTTGCAATGAATAAGTCAATTGGTCTTACAAAATTCTATAATGCCATCTCCAGCATCATTTCTATCACCAAACCCATATTTCCCAATTACTGATATTTCTCTTTGCTTCTAAACTTTGCATGTCATTTGCCAGTATTATCAAGACTTCTTGATTACATGTTTGATTAATTCAACATGTAGAAGTTGGTACATGTTTGATTAATTCAACATGTAGAAGTTGGTAGAATTCTTCAAATTCATCATCACTGTCTTTAGTGGTTGGCGTGTCATTTTAATAATAGTGGTATTAACTAGTTCTCCTTGTAGGCACATGGATATTATCCTATCACAGACAGCATTGAACTTCAAGATCTTGAAATGTTCTTTTTGCTAATGACTAGGACACCATTCCTCTTCAATTTGTCGTTCCTGCCATAGTAAACCCTATGATTTTCTGATTCAAAACAACCAGTATTTGTCCATTTCAGCTCACTAATGCCTAAGATCCACCAATCATATGCCAATTTGTCATACTGTGGTGGCTTACATGTTGCTGTGATGCTGGAAGCTATACCATGCGTATTTTAAATTCCAGCAGGATTATACTTGGTGGTCAGGTTTCAGCTAAACTTCCACATGAAGCCAGACAATGAAGAAGGAGAAACAGAATTCTTATGGATATTTAGTCACTGAGACCTTATGAATAACAGTGTTACACTGTTAACACCAGAATATTGAATATTGAAACATGATGAAGAACACCAAAATATCGTCAGATACAGTGACAGAACATGAGCACCTTAGGTTGGAAGACACTTAAAATAGGACTGGGGATGAGCTGTCTCCTCAGAGTAGAGTTGTGAGCTTGGTGCAGGACCTTGCAGTGTTGTGTATAGGGTCAGTACTGACTTGGTGCACCTAACAACAACAAACAACAATGCCTAAGATAGCAATCTTTTTGCATTCCATTTAATTTTTGACCACTTCTAATAAACCTAAGCCATGGTATTTTCAATAACCTCATATGCATGCAAAAGCTGGACAGTGAATGAGGAAGACTGTAGAAGAACTGATGCTTTTGAGTTATGGTGTTGGAGGAGAATATTGAAAGTTCCATGGGCTGCCAAAAGAACCAATAGATCCGTTTTGGAAGAAGTGCAGCCAGAGTGCTCCTTGGAGGCCAAGATGGCCAAACTTTGTCTCTCATACTTCGGACATATTGTCAGGAGGGACCAGTCGCTGGAGAAGGATATCGTGTTTGGTAAGGTGGAGGATCAGAGAAAAAGAGGAAGACCCCCAGCAACAGGGATTGGCAAAGTGGCAGCATCGATGGACTCAAGCGTGGCAACAGTAGTGAGGTTGGCCCAGGATCAGGCAGTGTTTCATTCTGCTGTGCATAAGGTTACTATGTGTCAGTGCTGACTCAATGGCACCTAACAACAACAACAATAAACCTAGGGCATCCTAATGTGGCACTGTGGGTTAATTGTCAGACTGCAAAGCCATTTGATCTGCAAGGTCAGTGGTTCAAGCTCACTAGCTGCTCCTCAGAAACCCTATATAGGGTCGCTATGGGTTGGAACCGACTCAACGGCACTTAACAACAACAATAAACCTAGATTCATACTTCATACATTCCATATTATGATTATTGATGGACGTTTGCATCTTTTTCTCGTTTTGAATTGTGTCTTTATCATATGTTAGTTTTCCACCACATTCAAGATCCTGAGAATTGATGGAGTCTGGCATCTGATGATTATAGAAAAGTGTTATGTATGGCTACCACACAGTGAGTAAGCCAAGAATAGTACAAGGTGAGAAATGTGAAGTAGGGCCCAGGTCACAGAGCATAATATCTGTCATATTAGGGATTTGTGATTTTATCCTAAGGGTAGTGGGATTCCTTTGAAATTTTTAGGCTGAGGAATAGCAATGGTCTTTTTTTAGAGGTTCACCCAGCTGTAGGTAGAGAATCGTTTCAGATGAACTGGAAGATTCATTGATAAAGGGACCAGTTCCTGTTGCTGTTGGTAATGACTCCTAGCAACCCATTAGGACAGAGTATTGCCTCCATAGGGAGTAGCAGGTTATGAGTCTGGCTGCTGACCACAAGGTCAGCAGTTCAAATTTACCAGTCACACCATGAGAGAAAGATGAGGCTTTTGTTCCCATAAGATTTACAATCCGAGTTGACAGCATACAATTTACCAGTCTTTACTAAAGCAGATTGTTGCAGCTTCCTCCTTTGGAGTGGTTTTGAACTGTTGACCTCTTTAGTTAACAGGCAAGCACTGAACCACTGTGCCATCAGTGCTCCTTAGAGACTAGTCAGAGGGCTAGGCAAGTGGAGCTCTAGTTTCCCAGGGCAGGGGAGAAACCCACAGTGGATGCAGAACTTTCCCTCATATGAGAGGCGGGGACACAAGTTACTGGTGGCCAGTTCAATTTGCTTCTGACACAGATGTTGTTTTGCTCATTGTGTAAGAAGAATGAGGAAAGCAGTAATCATTTATCCTTAACAATCTGTTATTGCATCTCTGTGTGAGTGTGTTTGTATGAGATGTAGACCTTGACACACTGATATAGGTCAATTTAAAAAAAAAAATCTGTCCTATGTGAATAAGCTCAAGAATTTGCACATTTGTTTTCCATGTTTCTAAACCATTTTTGCCTCTTAGAAATTTCTCAACTTGGAACTTTGAGTAAGTGAGATATAAAATTAAGATAGGCGTTTTTGGATTTTTACCAAATGGTTCATATAAGTTCATGAGCATCACTTGGTGCCAGATGGCTAAGAACAATTATCAAGCATTTCTGTAGATTTTAATGTGTTGAGAGAACTTTATGATAAGTGACTAATTTAGCTTCACATTTGCATGGTAAGAAGGGTGAGAGAGAAATAATAGCTAGTCATCAAAGGCACATATTTTATGTAATTTGTAGGGCTCTGTGGATTCTTAATAAATATTAAATAGAAACTTAGCTTGTGCTGTGGATGGGAAGCATAAGGTTTGGGGAAGGCAAACCTGGGGTGGTAGTAAGATGAGAATAAAGTCCTAATACTTCATAGCTAGAGTGAGAGATTTATTATTACAGCCATTTCATGAATTGAGAGCAACCTACCAGACTTGTCATATATAGTCCTTTTAACAACGACATACAGTAGATATTATTATGCCTCTTTTACAGTTTAAGAAACAGAGGTCAGATGATTAGGTGAATTGCTTACATTTCCAATTGCTTACATTAGGCTGTGTAGAGCAGATCTTTGATCCAGTGATTTAAATGACTGCATAGTTTTGCTCTGAAGTCAGATATCAAGCCCAATCCTGGGCCAACCTCACTACTGTTGTCATCATGGTGCCACTTGGCCAGTCCATCTCATTGGGGGGTCTTCCTCTTTTTCTCTGACCTTCCACCTTACCAAACATGATATCCTTCTCCAGCGACTGGTCCATCCTGACAATATGTCCGAAGTATGAGAGATGAAGTTTGGCCATCGTGGCCTCTAAGGAGTACT
>NW_006408575.1:14884473-14894357 GCF_000296735.1 Chrysochloris asiatica
AAAGCTTGTCATGATCCACACAATCGAAAGCCGTTGCATAGTCAATAAAGCACAGGCAAAAATCTTTCTGATATCTCTGCTTTCAGCCAAGATCCATCGGACATCAACAATGATATCTCTTGTTCCATGGCCTCTTCTGAATCTGGCTTGAACCTCTGGAAGTTCTCTGTCAATATATGCTTGCAGCAGTTTCTGTATTACCTTTAGTAAAACTTTACTCGCATGGGATATCAAAGAGATTGTCCGATGATTTCCACATTTCGTTGGGTCACTTCTCTTTGGAATTTTATGGTTGTTCTTAATTAGCTAGTCAACTCTACACCTACTTATGTGCATAGAGCAAACTGCTCCATTGGTTTTCAATGCTGTGAACTTAAGATATAGATCACTGGCCATGTTTTTCAAGGCTCCTTTCGGTAGCTAAGTTGGGTGCTTAATTGTTTGTGCCACTAACTGAGAATTATTGCTTCTATCCACTCTTTCATTGTTGTTGTTGTTGTAAAGTGCTGTGGAGTCAGTTCCAGCCCATAGTGACCCTGGATAGTGTTTCCAAGCAGCAGCTGGTGAACTTGAACCACCGACCTTGCAGTTCAAATAGCTTTGCAGTCTGGTTCATTAACCCACAGTGCCACACCAGCACTCCACTATTTCATTTTCGTTGTTGTTGTTGTGAAGTGCTGTCGAGTTGGTTCTGACCCATAGCGACCCTGTATAGGGTTTCCGAGGAGTAGCTGGTGAGCTTGAACTGCTGACCTTGCAGTTCAAATGGCTTTGCAGTCTGGCACATTAACCCACAGTGCCATACCAGAACTCCCTACTATTTCATTAGGGCTTGTAAAACATTGGTAATTGAATTTGAATATGCTGTCTTCATTTTTTTAAGGAAATATTCTACAAATACTCTTCCCTTTAACCAGTATTTATTTACAGGTCATGAGGAAAGCAATGCAGATGCTTGCTTTATTTATTTATTTTAATTTATAAAAATGAGTTGATTCTCTATCATTTTCTGAAAGTTTTACATAACTTTTTTTTCCCTTTTTCCCCTAATAGTAGCATTAACTCATAGTTTAAAGTGTATCTGAAGTGTTGTAAGCCTTTCCAGTTATTATCCCATTGATGCTGTCATTTTGCCTTCTTTAATTTGTACTTTTCTTAATTTGCTGTGATTATAGGCTTATTTACATTTCTTTCTCTTTGAACTTTCTGTTCATATCCTTTTCCTATTTTTCTACCAGTTTGTTGGGTATTTTCTGTTCTTCCTCCCTTATTTTAGAAGCTATATTCATTTTAGGAATATTAACATTTTGTTCACGTGGAATTAAAGATGACCTCCTTATAAAATGCTTTAAGCCATGTCAAAAGACAAATGATAAAGTTGGAAAAATAAGTTTAAAATTTTTACCGCAGCCAAAGATGAGTTCAGGACTCAGCAGGAACAAGTAGATAGCAGTGATTGGAAACCTAGAGTCTGAATTCAGATTCTGTTATATTTCAGTCCAGTCTCGACTTCATCACCTCATCTAAAAATGGGAATCCTTATAGTGCAAACTCATTACCTTATTGAAAGAATTTCATGAGAAAATAGCTCAGCACAGTGTTGTCACATTTGATTTCAATAAATAGTAGCTTTTGAGACTCTTCCTATTGATCACCAATAACAGGGATGGTATCAATTTTTTGTTGTTGTTGATAGTTAGGAGATACAGTAAGTCCACCACTATTTGAGTTTCCCAAAAATATTCTTTGAACTTACTTAACATGTCAAGATGACAGGAACTATGTTCATCCCCTATAGGCTAGCTATTGCTGCTTTTAACCACCATAGTCTAAAAGAAATGGTCCAGGTTTGCTCAGATGTCAATCAGTGAAGGGTATCATATAAAATGATATACATATATGTCTAAGTATAGATATTGGAGTGCTGGTGCACATTGTAGGATAGGCACTGGACTGCTAACTACAAGGATGACTTTTCAAACTCACCAGCTGCTCCTTGAAAATGCTATACAGAGTAGCCATAGGTCAGAACCAACTCAACAACTGTTAACAACAGGTAATTGTCAGACTCCTACAGTGTCTATATATTGCATCCTTTCTGTTTTTATTAGCGAGATAAGGAAAACATGGAACATGAGCATTTATGGTCCGTGCTCTAAAAGACTTGGTCTCTGTAAGGTATAGTTGTACTGCCGTTTTGTCTATTTATAAGCAAGAAAATGAAGTCCCAAATTTGGTGCTAGAGGATAAACACTGGACTACTAACTGCAAAGTCAGCAGTTCAAACCTGCCAGTTTCTCCTCGGAAACCCTATACAGGGTCGCTATGAGTCAGAATCAATTCAAGGGCACTTAACAATACCATAGGATTTTTAAGGATCCCTGATGGTATAGTGATTAAATACTGGCAGCTAACCCAAACATCAGTGGTTTAAACCCATCAGCAGCTTTGTAGGAGGAAAGGTCTGTTGATCTGCCTCCATAAAGTTTGTTGTTGTTCAGTACCATCAAGCCAGTTCCTACTCATAGCGACCCTCTGTAGGGTTTCCAAGGAGCGGTTCATGGGTTTGAACTGCTGACCTTGCAGTTAACAGTCCAGTGCTTGTCCTACAGTACACACCAGAACTCCTTCATAAAGATTGTTTTTGTCGTGATATACCATCAACTCAGTGGTTCCAACTCACAGTGACCCTGTAAAGTGTTTCTAAGGAGTAGCTGGTAGTTTGAACCACTGACCTTGTTTGCAGTCCAGTGCTTATCATAAAGTGCAACAACAGGAGACTCGGAAACCCTATGGGATACTTCTAATCTACTGTATATAGTCTCTGTGAATCAGAATTGCCTCGAAGGCATACAATAACAAGAGGAGTTACTATCCAAATGAAAGGCCTATCCCTTTGAATTTCTCTCTAATTCCTTTATGGTGTTATATATCTTGCTTTGGATACTATGTGTTTGTTGTAGTAGCATTTTTTTTTCTGTTTTTGTTTTGTTTTGTTTTGTTTTTTCCGTTCTGTAGCAGGTAAGCTCTTTTTAGATTTTTTTTTTTTTTAAAGAGTTTCATGAAGGCTAAAATAACAGTCCTAAGTGCCATTTATTATTAACAGCAAATACTTGCAGACTTCTTGCTGAACAGTCTTTTAAGAGCTTTTAAAACAGCTCACCAAAAACCATTTGAGGTAGGTGACATTGTTGTCCCTGTCTTGCAGATAAGGGGACCTGGGAGGTAGACAACTTGCTCAAGCATACAGGTAATGAATAACGGAGACAGGAAGCAAACCCGGTTTAGGATGTAATACTTTGAACCAGTATTACCACTGTATTCTATGGTGTCAAGCCATAATAGTATTTTTTTAGAGCTTTACATTTATAGTTACCTAGAGTAACATCTTCAGTATTTGCTGAACATCCTTCTATTGCGTTCACTGCAGTGTAATCTTGTGAATATAATAACCAGGTATCACCAAGAATATGAGATTACAGGCTTGTTTTCTAGGGTATTCTATGATATCCCTGATATCAACAATGATGATCATTTCCTTTGCTGAATTGTATTAGTTCCCAAGTCCTTTTGTAATAAATCCATTCTCTCATAGTTCTGGAGTAGCGTTGGGAACGTCCGGCCCACAGGCCAAATAAGGCCTGCGAAATCATTTGGTCTGGCCCTGCCAAAGCAACCACATTTCCAGCCATCTCATTTATTAAATGTTTGACCAAATATAGTAGGTTTATTTTTATATTAATAATTTTGTATGACTCTTACGCAATCCTGTTATAGAGTCTTAAAGTTCAAAATCCAGGACGTCATTAGAGTGGGCTCCTTCTGAGACTCCAAGGGAAGCATCTACTCCATGCCTTACACAGGATTGTGGTTGGCAATCCTAGGCATTCTTTGGCTTGTTGATGCATCTTTCTGATCTTTGCCTTCATCTCTACATGACATTCTTCTTATGTGTTTGTGTTTTGTGTTTCTGTGCTCCTTCTCTTCTCAAAGGATGCCAGTCATGTTTGATTAGAGCCCATAGTACTCCACTCGAACTTCATGTTAACTAAAATACTTATACCTACAAAGACCATATTTCCTAATAAGGTTACATTTTTAGGTACTGGGGTTAAGATTTGAAAATATATTTATAGAAGCCAAAAAACCCATAACAATATCAATATATGAAAAGCTTCTACTCAAAATGACTCCTGGTAACTTAATCACTGGTCAGTTTAGGATGTGGGCCAATTCTTTTGTCAGATTAATGAAAAAGGAGAGTGTGGTAGAGTGAGTTATTATCTGGGCTTATGAAAACACAAGGTGTCCAGGACCTGGATTTGAGGTCATGTAGAGTAGCATGTTACCATTGCAAAAGTTGTTGATATCTACATGTAGGACAAGTGCCGGACTGCCAACCATGTGGTTGATGGTTCAGACCCTCCTGTGACTCTTTGGAAACCCTATAGAGGATCACTATGAGTTATAATCAACTTAATGTTGCTTAAAAATAATCACTACATGGTATGTTGATGCACAAGCATGCATAGAAGTTTGTGGGGAGTTTTGATAGTATAAGGAATGCATACATACACTTGCTTTTAGGTTGGGAATCAGGGCTGCTTCTCTGGCAACTAAGGCTAATTTTCTAAGGCAATGGGAAGGTCAGTATTTCTAGATATCTAAAACAGTGACTGTGAGACCAGGGATGGTATTGAGTAGGTGTGTATGGAAGGGGGTTGGTGAGAATGGAACAGCTATCCTTCTCTGCAAGGATAGCTGGTCAAGTGCTCAGCTACTAACTGAAACACTGATGATTCAAACCACCAGATGCTCCCAAGGAGAAAGATGTAGCAGTCTGTTTCTATAAAGATTATAGGCTGAGAAACCCGATGGGGCTGTTCTACTCTGTCCTATAGGTTCACTGTGAGTCATAATCAATTCAGTGGCAACAGGATTCTCCTGCACACACTCCTCAGATTCACAGCATATTCTGTAGACAACTGCTATTACTATACACAGACCAACAATGTTTATGAGATAAACAAATTTCATTAACTATGAATGATATACAATCAGCCCAGTTGCCAGGAGATTTCTTTAAATTCCATTATAATGTCCAGTGGCTATTCCTCCAAAGTTCCTTTGATTTCACCTTTCAATCTCAAAGACTAACCAGATATGTATTGATAAGAGATCAGGTACAAGTCTCTAAATGTTTTTTATCATCCTTAAAACCCAGTGATGTGTACATTCCTCTACTATTGCCTAACAGTTTGATTTGATATCTGGACTAGGAATAAACAACAGACAATTAGTTTAATATTTAGCTGGAAAGTAATGATTGTAATTGTAGTTGAGCTCTTACTTCCCCAAGTACATTAAGCTTTTTGTTTCAGTAATCTCAGCTGGTTCAAAAGGTAATAAATATTTTACAACCTGAGACCCAGCATTGTTGACTTAATGCTGGATTTGCTATCTCTAGGATTCAGGCGGTATCTGCTCCAATGCATGGCGACATCTTTTGTGGCTTTGGAAGGCATGTGCCCTCTCCTGTATTGTTTTCACTCACCTCAGCAGACACTTGACTGGTGAATTTTCATATTTATGTTACTTGCAGGCTGAATTCCTTGATTGGAGATCAATTGGGGGCATGTAGGAGTTTTAAAAGTTGTTTTAACCGGAAAGAAGAAGAAGAGGAAGAAGAGGAGGAGGTGGAAGAGGAGGAGGAGGAGGAGGAGGAGGAAGAGGAAGAGGAAGAAGAAAGTAAAGAATCAACTGTGGTTTTTTGTCATTGATAGGTGCTGTCATGTTGGTTGTGACTGACCCAGTCCTGTGCCATCCACACAATTGTTATATTTGAGCCCACCGTTACTGCCATTTTATCAGTCCATATCATTGGGGGTCTTCCTCTTTTTCACTGAAGCTCCTCTTTACCCAGCATGATGTCCTTCCCTGGAGACAGATTTCCTCCTGACAACATATCCACAGTACAAGAGAATAAGTCTCTCCATCTTCATTTCCAAGCAACAATCTAGCCACACTTCCTCCAAAATAGATTTGATCATTCTTCTAGCAACTATGGTACTTTCAATATTCTTCACCAGTACCATAATTTGAATGCATAGATACTTCTGCAGTCTTTCTGATTCACTGTCCAACTTTTACATGCGTTTAAGATAATTGAAAATACCCGTGGCTTGGGTCAGAAGCACCTTAATCCTTAAAGTGACATCTTTGCTCTTTAATACTTTAAAGAGGTCTTGTACAATAGATTTGCTTAATGGAATATGTCTTGATTTCTTGACTGCTGCTTCTGTGAGAGTTGATTGTGTATCCAAGCAAAATTAAGTATTTGACAGTTTCAGTCTTTTTCTCTGTTTATCATACTATTTATTGGTCCAGTTGTGAGAATTTTTATTCTCTTTATATTGAAATGCAATCCCTACTGAAGACTAGTCTTTCATCTTCTCCAGTAAGTATTTTAAGTCCTGTTCATTTCCATCAAGCAAAGCGGTGTGTCACCTGCATATTGCAGGTTGTTAATGAGTCTTCCTCCAAGCCTGATGCTACTTTCTTCACATAATTCTGCTTCTCAGATTATTTGCTCAGCATAGAATTTAAATAAGAATTGTGAAAGGAGACAACCCTAATATACACCATTCCTGATTTTAAACCATTCAGTGTCCTTTTGTTCTGTTATAACGACTGCCTCTTGGTGGAAGTACAGGTTCCTGCTAAGCATGGTTAAAGGTCTGGACTACCCATTCATCACAATGTTATCTATATTTAGTCATGATTGACCTAGTTGAATGTCTTTATGTACTCAATAAAGCACAAGTAAACATCTTTCTGGCACTCTTTGCTTTCAGTCAAGACCCATCTGATGTCAGCAGTGATAGCCCTCATTTCATGTCCTCTTCTGAATCTGGCTTGAATGTACCACTACCATTTTGGAATTATCATCAGTAAAAATTTACTTGCATGTGATATTAATGAAAGTGTTCGATGATTTCCACATTCCACTGGGTCATCTTCTTTGGAATGGCCATAAATATCAATCTCTTCAGAGCAGTTGGCCAGACAGCTGTCTTCATAATTTCTTGACATAGATGAGTGAGCATCTCCAGTGCAAAATCTGTTTGTTGAAACTGTTGTATTTGTATCCTTCAATACCTGGAGCCTTAGTTTTTTGCCAATACCTTCATTGCATCTTTGATTTCTTCCTACAGTTCCATCGGTTCTTGGTCATATGCTACTTTGTGAAATGACTGAGCACCTACCAATTATTTTTTTAGTAGAGTAATTCTGTGTATTCCTTCCATTATCTTCAGATGCTTCCTGAAACTTTCAATAGTTTGCCTTCAGTGTTGCAAATCAAAGCTTGAATTTGTTCTTCAGTTATATTAGCTTGAGAAATGCTGAGATTGTTCTCCCTGCATTTTAAGTATTATTTTTAGCAAACTAAAGAACAAAGCCAAACCTGTTGCCATCAAGTCGAATCTGAGTCATGGTGACCACCCCATGTATTACAGAGTAGAACTTCTCCATAGGGTTTCCTTGAATGCTGTCTTTGCAGAATTAGATTGCCAGATTCTTTTGCAATGCTTCTGGGTCAGTGTAAATCGTCAAATATTTGGTAGTTGACAAATATAAACCATGTGCACAGTTCAGGGGCCTTAGGGAAGTTATACAACACCAGTGTGCTCTAGGGAATTTGTGAGTTTGAATCCTGACTCTGTCTCTTTCTAGCTATGCGATTTCAAGCAAATAAACCTGTTTCCTTATAAGCAAGTGCAGGTTATTACACATATGGTAAATCATTGCTGAGGATGTGAATGTCATGTGTAGGTGTGTGAGGATCAACCTACTATATCTGTGTGGTATACCTAAGATCAAAATACTTCTTTTTGAGAAGCAGTTCTGTACAGTAATGCTTCTCCTATTCTCAGGAGGAACAAACCCTGTTGATACAGTTATATTAAAATTCATAATTTATTTTTCCCTGGCAAATATTTTTATAAAGACTCATTCTACAGTGCCTCATGCCTTTGTGAAGCTTACTACAACACTGTAAGATAAGCACTGAACTGATCATTGAAAAATCATCAGTTCAGACCTACCAGTCACTCTCAAAAACCCTATACAAGGTCACTATGAGTAGGAACAGACTCGATGGCACACAACAACAATGCCTTTGTATAAGCCCTGATCACACCTGAAGAGGGTATGTGTTCCCATAAAGATTTAGTCTTAGAAACTCTAAGGAGTAGTTCTGCTTTGTCCTGTAGTATTAGTATGAGTTGGAATTAAGTACACAGCAGTCGGTTGAATTCAATGCCTTTGTATAAGGAATCCTGGTGACCCAATGACTGAGTGCTTGTCTGCTAACTGGAAGACTCAAGCCCACCAAGCTGCTCTGCAGGAGAAAGCTGTAGCAGCCTTCAAAGCCCTATGGGAAGTTCTACTTTGTCTTAGTCAGTCAGTATGAGTCTCAATTTTTTTGTGGCAATGAATTTGCATTTGAGAATGCCTTTGTGTTCCTCTCCCCCCATGTTTCTGGTTCTGTCTTCACTATATATCATCCTGCCTTGGGAGTTGTCTAGGTTCTAGTGTGTCTGTGTATGCTGTATACTCAACAATCATTTCTAGTGCAGCCCAACCATTAGAGAGGTGTGGATCACAGTCTGTCATCAGAGAAGCCACTAATTGATACTTCTTGAAAATGACATGTTTTCTGAAATGTTCAAGGCTGTTCTCGCATCCTGACAGACAAAGATGCCACACACCTCTTGATCAGCATTCTACCTATAAGCCACTGATGATTTTAGATGTGTATTACTCTGTCTTAATAGTATTCCCTTTGTTAATATGCCTATTTCTAGTTTAAACTTATTTTATTTGGCCATCGTTATTGTTGTTAAGTGACGTCGAGTTGGTTCTGACTCATAGCAATCCTGTATCAGTTTTCTGATGTGGGGGCTGGTGAGTTTGGATTGGCAATCTTTTGCCTAGCAGTCCAGTGCTTTTCCTACAGTGCCAAACCATATAACAGCATTAATCTCTTTAATCAGTTTTCAGAGATTTAAGGAAGTCAATTTCTGAAGCTGTGACGTTGCTGCCCAATACTATCTATATATTATTCTATTAATCATCTCACTTTTACTGAAAAGTGATACAGCACTTCGTAGGGTTTTCTGACATTAAGTCAGTTCCAACTCAGAGAGACCCTCTCTCTGTTGGGTTTCTGGGGCTGTACATTTTGACAGGAACAGAAAGCAGTCAGTGGATTGGAAACACTGACCTTGTAGTTAAGAGACCAACCCATAACCCATTAAGCCTCCAGGTCTCCCAATACAATACACAGAGTAGTTTGGGACAAGATTTCACAGTTGTGGAAGAAGAATAGGAATGCTACAATCATTCCAACACCCAGTTCTAAGAATCTGTAATTGTGTTAATCATAATATATTTGTAAATGGAAAACAGTTTGTTTATGTGCTGAAAGAAAGAACTAAATCAGATCAACTCAGAAGAGGTTCATGTTCAGATTGGGTGAAGATGAAATTAAGGAAATGAGATTCATCATTCTCCTAAGAAAAAAATCAAAATTTATAGTCAAGTTTAAATTAGGAGACTGAATTCAGCAAGCCCTATATCACTAATTGGGTGAATCAACAAATTTGCAAGAGTTTGACATGCCTTCCCACATTCAGACATACATTGGGAAATAGCAGGTTATGTTGTTGTTGTTAAGTGCTGTGGAGTCAGTTCTGACTCATAGTGACCCTGTATAGGGTTTCTGAAGGGCAGCTGGTGAGCTAGAACCGCCAACCTGTGGTTCAAATTGACTTTGCAGTTCAACGTATTAACCTATAGTGCCAACATCAGGTTATACACAC
>NW_006408575.1:14894457-14896490 GCF_000296735.1 Chrysochloris asiatica
GGGTAGGAATATAATATTTCTTACTCCCTACCATATCTCCAAGGAGCTCTAGTAGCGTAGTGGTTACAAATCGGGCTGCTAACTTCAAGGTCAGCAGTTCGAAACTATCAGCTGTTCCATGGGAGAAAGATGAGGCTTTCTGCTCCCATAAAGATTTACAGCCTAGGAAACCCTGTACAGGGTCGCTATGAGTTGGAACCGACTCCACAGTACTTAACAGCAACAACAAACCATATCGCCAGTTCTTAAAATAGTATGAGCTTAAAAAGAATTCACTGAATAAATTTATCTCTGATCATGCCCTTGAGTGACTTGTTGTTGTTGTTGTTGTTGTTGTTATGTGCTGTCGAGTCGGTTCCGACCCATAGCGACCCTGTACAGGGTTTCCGAGGGTGTAAATCTTTACGGGAGTAGAATGCCTCATCTTTCTCCCGCGGAGCAGCTGGTAGTTTCGAACCGTTGACCTTAATGTTCGCAGCCCGATTCGTAACCACTATGCTACCAGATTTTAAGTTGCTTCTTTCTAAAGCATATTAACTTTTTATTAGGTTGTGTATAACAAAACCTGAAAGGTAGGTGACATATTTTTATGTTGTTACTACCTAAATAGAGACAGTTTCTTAAGATCATTTAAGAAAACAGAATAGACTTTGGATAGACTTGAGACTTGAATTCTCAAAGCAGTCAGCACAATTTCTGCAATAATGCCATATATCATTGTGCTGAATTACAGCATTGTTTGCTTTCCAAAGTTTTGTGTCTTGGCTTTATAATGCAAGAATAATTGTGGACTGTGGATTCTCAGTTATCAGCCTGCTATAATACTATGGCCAATATCTCCCCCAAATTCCTGGGTAATCAAAGGAAGATAAGAAATGAACCAGAACAATTCAGTGTCTCGCATTACAAACTTTACTATATGCTCTGTAATGTGGGGGTAGTTGGGTTTACTACATATGTCTGTATTGGGAATGTTCTGGGAAAAGTTGATTCAGAGTCACCAAGGGACACAAAAGCAATCCCATAGGATAAAAAATGGGAAAGAATCAAACCTTAGCAGTGAGTGAGATCCAGGTACATAAAACCAGAAGATATCATGGAAACGTAACCTGGAAAAAAATCTAGATAAAAAAATTAATATTAAGAGAAGCAAACATTTTTACCACACACAGTAAGCATTTACCACTTTTTGCCATACACAGTAAGTATTATCCCATTTCATCTTCATAAGCACCCAAAAAGTTAAGGATTGCTATTTTGCTTTTACAAAAGAGAAATATGATACTTGGGTCAAATGTCTTGGTCAAGGTCTCACATGTAGGAATCAGGACATGAACACTATGACTATCCGAAACCCAGTTCTAAGTATTGCATCATTACTGTATCTTAATTTAACTTAGAATAAGGGAACTATTAGATAAAGGGAAAAATCATCATTTCTTGGAACTGGGAATTTCTTTGAAGGCCTTGAGGAAACAAACTTTCGAGAAAGGAGTTACCCCAGTACTACATGGCAAATTTCTAATTAAAACCAGATCCAAAGTCATTTGATTGTTGCTCCACTCATTTTCCATAAACGCATCTCATCTGTTCCCCTGATCCAACCCTGGGTTTCTTTTTCCTGATATGCTCTCTAGCATGGTAGAGACTGAGAGAGATGTACTTGAAATAAAGACACGAGAGAAAAGAGGGAGGAAATAGAAAGACTGCAGTGAAAATGAATTGCAGTATTTGGATGGAAGCAATTATTCTAATATATGTAACACACATTCTTTAGTCATTTCTAGACTAGTTTGGAACTCATCATTTGTTCCATCCACAGATTTCCAGAAATTCATTTTCTGTTCCACATGCCAGACTATACTGAAACTTACCATAACACCCACACTAAAGGTCATTTCTAGAGTAGTATGACATCATGGTTAAAAATGTATGGTAGCTAAGACTATAGGTGGAAGCCTGAACCACATCCAGATCTCCAGAGATGGGAAATTCCCACTTGAAAGGACAAGCAGACCAACCTGGAGTGGCTA
>NW_006408575.1:14897405-14919741 GCF_000296735.1 Chrysochloris asiatica
TTAACTTTTCAGTCTAGGAGCGGAGGTCCCTAGGACCATCAAGGGAGAAGAGCAGAGAGCGGGACCCTACCCAGAGAAGCAGTGATGCCTGAAATGGAGGCAGAGTTGATGACGTGGAGCGATGGAGCAACTGGAGACTTTAGATCCAGAGAGGGAGAGCCACTGTGTGCTGAAGACCTGGGGAGTACGGGGGGAAGGATTGCATGGAGGGGACTGTAAGCATGGCAATGAGATGATATACGATAGGATGAGTGTAAAACTAATGTTCTCTCTTGTAAACTATCACATAATTCACAGTAAAACATTTAAGGAAAAAAAAAAAAGTATGGTAGAGAAAGTAAACATTTGGTAACAACCTGACTTAGCCACTTAACCAGCTCAGTAGCCTTTAGAAAGTTATTAACATTCCTTTTCATCCATTCAAAATACTTACCTAGATCCTCCTTTGTACTAGGTTGTGAATAAAGTGTAGGGGATACTAGGACACCTAAATAAAATCCTTACCCCCATGAAAGCTATTTTTATTGAGGGAGGACAGATAATAACCTAGGATACCAGAGATAAATTCCTTCCCCCATGGAGGTTATTTTTATTAGGGAAGGGCAGATATAAACAAGTCTTTGTACAACATTGTAGTAAAGGAATATTCCAAAATATTTAATTCTTTTCAGGAGAAGCCTGTACATAGACCAAGAGACTGTAATTTGAACAGAACAAGGTGACACTGAATGGTTTAAAATCAGAAAATACTATGTGCCAGTGTTGTGTTCTTTCACTGTACTTATTCAATCTGTATGCTGAGCAAATAATCAGAGAAGATGGATTATATGAAGAAAAATGTGGCATCAGAATTGGAGGAAGACTCATTAACAACCTGCGATATACAGATGATACAACCTTGCTTGCTGAACTTGAAGAGGACTTAAAATACTTACTGATGAAGATCAATGACCTCAGCCTTCGGTATGAGTTGCACTTCAATTTAAAGAAAAGGATTGAAGCTGTGAAAGCTTCATTTTGTTTGGATCCACCATCAACATCAATGAAAGCCACAAACAAGAAATCAAATGATGTTATTCAATTAGGCAAATCAGTTGCACAAGACCTCTCTACAGTGTTGAAGAGGAAATTTGTCAATTTGAGCACTAAAATGTGCCTGCCCCAAGCCTCAGTATTTTCAGTAGTCTCATATGCATATAAGGAGCTCTGGTAGCGTAGTGGTTACGAATTGGGCTGTGAAGCTTAAGGACAGCGTTTCAAAACTACCAGCTGTTCTATGGGAGAAAGATGAGACTTTCTGCTCCCGTAAGATTTACAGCCTCAGAAACCCTATATAGGATTGCTAAGAGTCAGAACCGACTCAATAGCACGTAACAACAACAACAATAATGTACGCATATGAAAGTTGAACAGTGAGTTGATGTATTTTAATTATGTTATTGGAGAACAATATTAAAGGAGTCTTGGACTGCCAGAACAAACAAATCTATGTTGGAAGTACAACAAGAATGTTCCTTAGAAGCAAAGATGACCAGACTTCATGTCTCATATTTCAAACATATAAGAAGGGACAAGTCCCTGGAGAAGGACATCATGTTTGGTAAAATAGAGGGTCAGCACAAAAGAGGGAGACCCCCAACTAGGTGGACTGGCAACATGGCAGAAGCAATACTGAGGCATAGCAGTAATTGTGAGGATGGCACAGAACCGGACAGTGTTTGGTTCTGTTGTACATAGGGTCACTAGAGAAATTATGTAGGATATTACAAACTCTTTATCAAGTTCTAAGCAAAGAAGTAGAATGAGGAGATAGGGTGAGATTTTGAAATTTTAAATATAATTAACAGATGATTTGGTGAAAGATAACATTTGAGCAAAGATACACAAAAGTAAAGGAAAAGTACACTCTTGGTAAAGTGATGGCACCAGCCTCATTAGAGTGTTCTTGGCATGTTGGAGGAAGAACAAGGATGCCAGCCAGGTTAGAGCAGAATAAAGAAGCTGGGAAGCGTGGGAGATGAGGGTAGTACCTTTATAACCATTGAAAGGACTTTCACTGTCAGACTGAGTGAAGTGGGCAATTGTGAGCAGAAGAGTGCCTTTCACTTATTTGGATTCTAATTGAGAACAACAACCCTGACTCAGAATGTCGCAGTGAAGCTGTGGATAATGATGCTTTGGACTGATGGTGTAGGAAAGGAGGTGATTAAGAAGTTATCAGTCACTGGGTTTATTCTGAAGATAGAGCCACCAGAATTTGCCCATCTGGTAGTTAAGAGGTACGTATGGAAGAGAGGTGCCAAGCTGGTGAACAAAGTTGCCATGACTGTGAAGAGAAAAAACTCAAGATCTTGAGTACAGACTTTGCTTTTTGGAGGGAAGGAGGTTGCTGGTGGTGGTAGAATCATGATTTCAGTTTTGACACATTATATCTAAGATGTCTATTAGATATTCAGGTATAGAGGGTGAGTAGGTAACAGGAATCTAGGGAACTATCTGGGCCTGGAGATGAATCTCAGAGTATTAGTTATATATGAAACCATGAAACTGGAAAGCATCCCTTGGAGAATGAGTGTATGCAAAGAAGAGTCTCAGGACTGAGTCTTCTGACTCTTTTATATTGTTGGTATATTGAGAAGTTGAAAGGATATGACTATTAGGAGTAGCCAAGAAGTAGCCAGTTAAAACAGGCAATTATAACATCATAAAACCAAGTGAGAAATGTGGAGTGAGTCATTGTACCAAATACTATAGGCAGACTCTGGGTTACATTAAAAAAAATAATAAAATATTTTTAATTTCCCTTGTCTGTCTTTAGTGTAGACCATAGTGTTAATCATGCTGTTAGTATTTTAATAAATTTGATTATTTCTCTAATTGAAATATACTGCAGGAAATGAATCACCATGGGGAGAAAAAAATCACTGACCCCTCTCTTCCTTAGTTTCTCTATAAGGTAAACAAGTGAATGTGACTAGTCATTCGTAAACTAGCCCATCCTTGATAGATTATAACTCTTTTTTCTTTTTCTTTTTTTTTTTTTTGAATTGTTTTTTGATTTCATTCAAGATTGAATTTATTGGAGTGTTACACATTTTGATGCTAATCAGAATTTAATATATCTTATGTTTAGATTCTATAAAATGATTATCTTGAATTTAATATCACTTTTTTGTTGTTGTGTTTTTGTTTTTCTTTATGAATATCTTCCTTTCTCCTGTGGCTTTGAAGATCAGGAAGAAACCTCTATCTTCAGGAACCTGGAGAAGGGTATACTGGAGCCTCAGTAGAACTTAAGAACACTAGTCATTTGTTGGTGACCTGAGAAGATTCTCAATCCCAATGTTGCCCTGAAATTTGTATCCAAGTTTTGAGAAGATTGGGACTACTAAGGTATGGACTAGTGATTTTGATATCTTGTTTTCAAGGCAAATGGGATGCAGTTAAACATAATCATTTCTCATAGCCTTCCTGGTTCCTGCATTTTTTTTTTTTTCTATTCCTTCTTTCCTCCTTCTAAGGAAAGACCTTTTCTTATGCTACCTGCTTGTGAGATATAGTGGCATGGGACTGAAGAAAGGCTACATGGCTACAACAATAAATAAGTGGCCAAAAAGGCAGTAAGATGATCAGGAGAGAAGTTCCAGTGTGGGAACATGGAGTGATATTTATGCAGTCATCTATGATATATAGAAAAGAGAAACTGGAGTCGCTGTTTATGGGATAAAGCCCTGAGGGACACAGATGAGAAACAAAATAGTGCTGTGTAGTCCTTTGTTTATGTCTATTCCCAACAGCCTCAGGAGACGTTTGTCAAACTTTATATTATTTCTTAAGGTCTTTGGAGGAGTTATTTCTTTTGGATTCTTGTCCATGCTGGGGCGAACACTGAGTTATTGACCAGAGGTCAGTTTTGTTTTTAGTTTTTTTCTTGTTACACTAATAATCACCATGGTAATTGTAACAAGGCACTGCTCAACAAATTCTTTACACACACACACATACCTACATATACTGATATCTATGCATACAGACACAACATGTAAATATCATGCATATACAAAGGGAGAGGGGGTAGAAGATGGGAAGGCAGAATCGTATCAAGCTACCATTTATGGAACACTTATTGTGAGTCATGCATTGTATTATGAGCTTTGAATAAAATCACACATATAACTCATACAGTGATTTCTGCTTTTGAAACCAAATGGGTGAGAAGTAACAAAGGTTCTCTAAAGTGGTGTGACAACCAAGGGACAGAGATCAGATTCATTCCCAGAGTTAGAATTTATGTCTCTGCTCTTACTTCCTGTTGTACAGAATAATGATGTAAGCATAAACTGCTACTTCAAAGCATTGGGACAAAATATTTAACTGCTTAGGGCCACATGGCATGTGAAGAGAGATTATAAGATTCCCCTCACAATTCCATTAGGACAAAATATTTAACTGCTTAGGGCCACATGGCATGTGAAGAGAGATTATAAGATTCCCCTCACAATTCCATTAGGACAAAATATTTAACTGCTTAGGGCCACATGGCATGTGAAGAGAGATTATAAGATTCCCCTCACAATTCCATTAATAATTTACTTGCTGCCCTTTTAATTAACTTTAAAAGTAAACAAAAGACCCCCATAACAGAAGAATCTGGGAACTAGGAAAGCGGTATCGGTAAGGTGCTGAGGTATCACCCTTCTCAGGCCACCACAGAATTTCTACGTGTCTTGCATTTGTACAAGACAGAGGCCCAGAGCTTGTGAAAATTGAATTAATGATAACCACAGGCTGACTTTCATATTATCATTGAAATTCTCACTGTTGGATAAGTGTGGAATCTGCCATGAATGTACCCCCTCTTGAGAATGAAATACATGCGATTTCTATAAATTATGTATAAAATCTCCCTAATGCCAGTGAAGAAATGATTGTGCTCTGGTGCCCATATTGCTCTTAGTAACTCTGAAAGTCGGTTAAACCTACGAGAACAAGGGAAGCGTTTGGAACAAACTCCGCCTCCTCTTTCCTTTATTCAGGTGAGCCTTTAAACATTTTTTTAATGGAAAGAAAATGAGTTATTTTTTTCCTCTTTGGATTAAACCCCAACCAAAATTCACTGCTATTGAGTTTATTCCAATTAATTTGTTGTTGTTGCTAAGTGCCGTCGGGTCAGTTCTTACTCATAGTGAATCTGTGAAGGGTTTCTGAGGAGCGGCTTGTAGGTTTGAACAGGCAAGCAACCCTATATAAGGATTCCAAGGAGATAAATCTTTATGGCAGCAGAAAGCCTCATCTATCTCCTGAAGAGTGGCTGGAAGGTTTGAACTGCCAACCTTGTGGTTAGCAATCTACAAGTACCACTTCTTTGGGTTAAAAGGCACCTTCAAAATAGCTTAAGTATAAATATTAAAAATTTATTTTTCAAAGGTTAAATGGGTAATTTAGACACAATAGGAAAAAACAAAGCAAAGCACACACACACACACACACACACACACACACACACACAGTGTACCTTTTGGAGTCCTAGAATGAGTATATAAACATTCTACATAATAGATGTGTAGTTGTCATGGAGATCTCTGCCCACACAGCTTTGATCTATTGGAAAGGAAAACTAGAAAGCTCTTTTCTGTTTGTCGTAAAAACCTACAAGAGCTTACAGGTTTGAATTGGGGTTTTGATGGCTGAGTTCTTTACTTGAGAGTGTTGATCTTTAATTCAGAATGCCTGTGTTCTATCAAGAATATCCACCTAGATGCCAGCTGCTCAAACCAGAAATTCAGGGGAAAAGTTTAAAATGAGTTGGCCATAGAGCAATTTCTGGTTAAGAAACTAGTCAATTTCTGAGGAGAAAATAAAACTCTCTCTGATTGTTGGTAGAGGATGCAAGGAGAAAATGTCTGCTTTGCAATGCATATGGATCATAGGACTTAGTCCCCACAACAGTATCTGCAGTCTGTGCCTGGCCTTCCTCACAAACTAAAACCCAATTTCCAGAACATGGAAGAAGGAAATGAGGCAATGTTGGTACCATCAATCTCCCATCATGTCTTTTGGCTCCCATGTTCTGTGTCATTGAACAGATTTTTTCAGGTACTTTTACAAGCGAACACAGTATACTATAAATTGTGATCATAAACCCAGGTTTTACAAAGGCAGATTAAGGTTCCATGACTAAAATTATGGATGAATTAAAAGTCCATTTAATTCATATAAGCCAATGCTGTCCAAAGTGTGATCCATAAACCATCATCTGTGATCTTGGTTTTAAATGAAAATGTTCATCATCTACTCCATACTTAATTCAATCAGTACCACTTGGAGGGGTCCAGGCATTTGTGTTTTAGCAAGCTTTCCAGGTAATTCATACATTCTCCTAAAGTTTAAAAGCCAATGGTAAAACTGTTTTAAGGACTCTGGAGAAGGGAATTTGTAAAAATCTCTCATGTACAAAAGACTGGGAATATATAAGAATATTATTGATTAATATACCTTAGGTTTAATGTGCACAAAAGTCATGGAAAAAGAAAAGAAAAGCATTAAAAAAACCCAAAAAAACTGACATGCACAGTCACTGAGCAAAAATCACTACATCAGAAATGATGAAAAGTGAAAATAATAGACATAGATGAGTTAAAGTTAAAATAGTAGCCATTTTAAGGAAACAGATCAATGGAGCAAAAATCAGAGTTGGGAATAGACCCAACTATATACAGATAAATGGCTTTCAACAAAACTCCAAATTAATTCAGTGGAAATAGGAAAAATACCTCAACAAATAGTACTAGAAGAATTGGCTATCTTTTTTTTAAAAAAAGGACCTTGACCTCCACCACACACCATACAAACAATAATACTAATAATAATAATTTGAGTTGGATCATAAATGAAAAAAAAGCAAAAAAATACAGTTTCTAGAAGAAAAAAATAGACTATCTTCATGAATTAAGTAGGTAAAGACTTCTTAGAAAAGATGCAGAAGGACCAACATTAAAAGGAAAAAAAAAACAATTGGATTTCTTAAAATTGAAAATTTCTGCTTATCACATACACACATGCACACACAGAGAAACAAATGAGAAGATGAAATATAAACTGGGAGAGAATATTTGTATTATTCATATCTAATACTGGTTGTAAAGTACCACTGAGTCCTGGTATAGCATATCATTGACTGTGGCACTGTGGGCTAATGCGCCAGACTGCAAAGCCGTTTGAACTGTAAGGTCGGTGGTTCAAGTTCACCAGCTGCTCCTCAGAAACCCTATACAGGGTTGCTATGAGTCAGAACTGATTCGATGGCACTTCACAACAGCAATACTGGTTATAAAGTACCATTGAGTCAGTTCTGACTCATTGCTGTTCATTGTTATTGTACCAAGGAATGGTTGGTTAGTTTGAGCTGCTGACCTTGTGGTTAGCAGTCCAGTGATTATACTATAGTGTCACACCAGGACTGCATTATCTAATGTAAATATAAGCCTATATTTTTAGACATATGGACTGCAAAATAATACTAGAGAAGAATCATATCATGAATGAATCTCAGAAGTAGTATTCTGAGTCAAAGAAGCCAAGCATACACACATAAATCAGACTGTATTAATTATGTGAAAATATAGAATCATCAAAACTAACCAATAATAGAAATCAGATCATTGATTGATTCTGATGAAGATTGCCTAGGAAGGATCACAGGGAAAATTGGCGGACTGATAGAAAAATTCACTGTGTATGTAAATTTTATGTCAGTTTTTTAAAACTATTTAGTGTTCTGGAATTTCCATTCTTTGCACTCTTATCCAGTTTGCTGTGGTCCACACAGTCAAACGTGTTTGCATAGTCAGTAAAACACAAACACCTTCCTGGTATTCTCTGCCTTCTGTCAAGAGTGATCTGACATCAACCATGATATCCCTTCTTCTACGTCCTCTTCTGATGTGGCATAATTTTCTGGTAGCTCTGTCAATACACTGCTGCCACAATGTTTGAATTATCTTCAAAATTTTACTTTCATATGAGAATGATATTGTTCCAAAATTTCCACATTTTGGAGGGTCACCTTTCTTTGGAATGGACGTACATGTGGATCTCTTCCAGTTGGTTGGCCAGGTGACTGTCTTCCAGATTTCTTGGCATAGACAGAAGAGTGTTTGCAGTATTGCATCCATTTGTTGAAAACTTTTAGTTGTTAATTTGATAATCCCTGTTGCTTTATTTTTCACCACTGCCTTTAGAACAATGCGGAATTCTCCCTTGAGTGCCACTGGCTCTATATAATAGAGTTACTTGATAAAGGTTGTTAATACAGTGACTTCTATCTGCTTTTGGTGCTTCTTGCATTGTTCAATATTTTCCCCGTAAAACCCTTCAATATTTCAAATTAAGACTTGAATTTTTCTTCTTTTTTTCAGATTGAGAAATGCTGATTCTGTTCTTCCCTTTTGTATTTCTAACTCTAGGTCTTCATACATTTCAGTATAATACTTTATCTCTCAAACTGCCCTTTAAAAAATTCTACTCAGCTCTATTTACCATTTCCTGAGGGGAGGGAAGATACAAAGTGAATAATAAATATTATTCTTGAACTCCAGTAGCATTGCATTAAAGTCACGCAATCAAAATTGTTTATCAGTGGGATCCTTCTTGATCATAGTATATGACAAAATAAAAGTTCCAGAAACTAGCAAAGGCAGCATTGTAATTAAGAGCAGTATAGTTTTCTGCGTGATTCAAGTGGTTTGTGGTTGACTGCTAACCCAGCCTGATGTGGCACTGTGGGTTAATGTGCTGGACTGTAAAGTTGGTATGATCTGCAAGGTTGGCAAGTCAAGCTCACCAGCCACTCCTCGGAAATCCTACACAGGGCCACTATGGGTGGGAACCAGCTGGATGACACTTAACAACAACAACAGTGGCACCATGGAAGAAAGGTCTTAGTTAACTGCTTTTTTATATGAGCACCAAGAAAAACCAATGAATCTCAGTTCTAGTCTATTAAACACGGCATCTCCATGAATCATAATTGACTTGAAACCAGTGGGTTTGCATTTTCTTTTTTGGATTGTTTAGAAAGAGACTGTTGGTTCAAGTCTAGGCTCTGCCACTTTAAGGTCTATAACCAATGGTAAATTAGTGAACTTCTCCAAGCTGATTTCTTCATTTGTCGGATGACAATAATTCTCATACCTAATTGATACAAAGTGAGGATAAATTGAAATAAAATGCTAGCATGTCTTTGTTCATTGAAGTCGTGTTTGTTTTAAGTTTAATGTTTATTAAGCTACTGGTTTTGGTTTGGGTGCTTACATGCATGATGACGTTACTAAGAAAGAGAATAATATCCCATTCTATTTAGAGACTCTGTGTAGCAATACATTGACTTAACTTTGTTGTTGTTAAGTGCCATCAAGTGTATTCCAACCCACAGCAACCCTGTATAGTGTTTCCAAGGAGTGACTTGTGAGCTTGAACCACCGACCTTGCGAATCAAATGACTTTGCATTCAGGCGCATTAACCCGCAGTGCCACACCAGGACTTAACTTTAGCTGAAAGCAAATTGCTATAGTTTTCTGAAAACTGTATCAGCTTCATAACGGGAATTTGGAACTCTGACTAAAGTTGACCTTGTCATCCGTCTACACACTGAAAAGAAATTAATATGTAAGAAATTGCATTGAGGAAAAATGATCATTAAATGTAGATGTTACGTGTTATCTGCCCAGAGTGATTGAAAACGAGCCTGAGTCTATTTAACGTTTAACACATAGTAGCAAGGTTAATTGTCTTGAGAGCATTGAGGAGCCAAATTCCTTTGTGTACTTTCCAGATTTGCTTTACATTAGTTTTTATGTATCTCCAGTATAAATCTTTATTTTGTCTGTGCTTTTAAAAATCTCAAATTCCATTGCACAATTTTAAAAGCCAGAGAAATTACAAATGCGTCCAAGATAACAATACTTTTCCTATAGCAAAACATTACTCAGTTTATTGGCAACCTACTGTATAAGTAGAAAATCTCGACACACCTTTAGGAGATGCTCTCAAAGGATAATTGAAAGCCGTGTTTAAACTTACTCTCTGATATTGTTTCTTATAGTCACCACTAAAGGTGGGGATGGGACTGACTCAGGAAAAAAAATCCTTCAAATACATATGTGTGTGTGCAGGACCAACACATATATTTTCTCTTTTTGGCTCTTTTTCATCAATACAGTCTGCGTCTAGTGGTGTTGAAGTGATAGTATTCATGTACATCACTTTTGCAATTATCTGTTTCCTTTCGATGTGGAAATGATGGTTTTTACATTTTCTGTGCCTCGTAGCACATCAGCAGAACCGCGACTAACTTATCAAGTCTTCTGACGGCCCTTCTTTTATGGTTTTCTTCAGCCTTCACTGAATTTTCCCCAAAATTCATCATGCATCAGAAATTCATCTCAGATAATAAATATCTTAGTGTCAAACATGAGCACATCAGCAGAACTGAGTCACACTTTTTTGTGTGAAGAGTCTTGTTGAGAAATTCAGACCGTAGTTTTCTATGCTGGCTTTGTTTCTGGATTCAACCAATATATCCGAAGTACCTATTAAGAACCAGCTGTTCACCTGATACATGCTTGACACCTACCTACTCTTTAGGGTCTTAATTTCCTCATATGTAGAATGTGAGTTGGGATCATAAAATATTATAGTATCCTAAAAATTTTAAATGAATTAATACTTAATGTTGATACAACAGTTTCTGAGCATTCATAACAAATACCTGTAAAGATAATTCAAACATGAAATAAAGCAGTCTAAATAAATTGAGCTAAAGAAATAATATAAACTCTCTGCAAGATTTCTTTGTTGAGTTTCAGCTTTACTTATTGTAATGAAAAGTTGGAATACTGCTTAGAAAGTATCTTTTGCAATTTAAAAATGTATGTCACATTTTTAACATCTATAGATTTTAGAGGAGTCCTGATGTGGCGCTGTGGGTTAATGCGCCAGACTGCAAAGCCATTTGAACTGCAAGGTTAGCAGTTCGAGCTCACCGGCTGCACCTCGGAAACCCTATATAGGGTCGCTATGGGTTGGAACTGACTCAATGGTACTTCACAACAGCAACAATGTAGATTTTAGAAGAAACCCTGGTGGCACTGTGAGTTTGTCATTAGGGTGCCAGTCTCAAGGTACGTATTTCAAAGCTATGTGCTGCTCTGTGGTAGAAAGATGAGGCTGTCTGCTGCGATAAAGATTGACAGCCTTGGAAAACCTAAAGAAGCAATTCTGTTCTGTCCTGTAGTATTATTATGAGTAGGAATGTGAAGTATGAATATTCCTGACTCCACTGTAATGATTGACAGGTATATATTTTAGAGGACTTCTTTCTATTTTTTCCTTCTACCTCCAATAGGTACTTTCATGGGGTTATCTACAATTTAAATAGAGCAAATTAAGGTACTTTCATAAATTCACCATAGTAGAATAAGAAACTCTGTGATTTGATCCTGGTTTGGGGCCCATCAGATATAGGGCCCACCTCTGTTCTCGGAATAATTTGGACATGTCCTCTTAAAGGACATCTGCTTTATTGTTCTTTGTTTCTGCTTCTGAAGATGGTAGCATTCTTTTTTCCTTTATTTTTTCTTTCTAACTCAAATAGCTTACCATTTTAAGAATCGCTTCCTTTTGACAGTTGTTGAAGATAAAATTTGTGTCTTTCACCTTGGTATTATGTTTTGCAGTCTGTTTGTTTACTTGGGCTGAATTTTACCCAAGGCCTTTAAAACTTAACAAAATCTGAGTTGCTGCTGTATACAAAATCTTGTACACATTTAGGTCTTATTTGCTAGGCTAAAGCATACATATACACACACAAACATACATACAGAGTGGCATCCTGGTGTGACACTATAGGATAAGCAATGGACTTCAAGGTCATTTAAATCATAAGGTCAGTGGTTCAAATTAGCTTCTGCGAAACCCTATGCAGGGTTTCTATGAGTCAGAACCAACTACTTGGCACTTAACAACAACAACCTACACACAGTAACAACAAAACGGCCATTTTAATTCCCCCCATAATTTAAAATAATTTAATTAATTTACATGTCCATGATAAGCTATAGACATTATTGTGAAGTATGAATATTCCTGAACACTTAATTGTGCTCATGAGGAATCTGTACATGGACAAATAGGCAGTTGTTGAAACAGAACATGGGAACACTGAATGGTTTAAAATTAGACAAGGTGTTCAACAAGGTTGTATTCTGTCACCATATTTATTCAACCTGTATGCTGAGCAAATAATCCGAGAAGCTGGGTTCTATGAAGAAAAACATGGCTTCAGGATTGGAGGAAGAGTCATTAACTACCTGCGATATGCAGATGATGCAACATTGCTTGCTGAAAGTGAAGAGGATGTAAAATATTTACTGATGAAGATTAAAGAGCACAACATTTGGTATGGATTACATCTCAATGTCAAGAAAACAAAAATCCCCACCACTGGACCAATAAGCAACATTCTTATTAATGGTGAAAAGATTGAAGTTGTCAAGGACTTCATTCTTCTTGGATCAACTATCAACACTCAAGGAACCAGCAGTCAAGAGATCAAACGCATATTGCATTAGGCAAATCTGATGCACAAGACCATTTTAAAGTGTTGAAGAGCAAAGATGTCAGTTTGAGGACTAAAGTGTGCCTGACCCAAGCCATGGTATTTTCAATAGCCTCATATGCTGGGAAAGCTGGACAGTTAATAAGGAAGACCATAGAAGAATTGAGTTATGGTATTGGAGGAGAATATTGAAAGTTCCATGGTTGCCAAAATACTAACAGATCTATGTTGAAAGAAGTGCAGTCAGAGTACTCCTTGGAGGCCAGGATGGCCAAATTTCATCTCTCATACTTTGGATAGATTATCAGGAGGGACCAGCAGTTGCTGGAGAAGGATATCATGTTTGGTAAGGTGGAGGGTCAGAGACAAAGAGGAAGATCCCTAATGAGATCGATTGGCAAAGTGTTAGCGTCGGTTGGCTCAAGCATGACAACAATCGTGAGGTTGGCCCAGGATGGGGTAGTGTTTCATTCTTTTGTGCATATGATTGGTATGATCGGCACTGACTTTATGGCACCAACCAACAACAACAACATGGAGTAGCTGGTAGGTTTGAACCATTGACTTTTGTGATTCAAATCAACCTTGTGGTCCTGTGCTTATCCTACAGTGCCATAATTAATGGTCAGTCCCCAATTGGTACAAATAATGGGGGGGGGGGAAATAAATGCTTGATAAGGTTCCAAAGGAGTATCCTATGGTGTGGCACCATAAGATAAGCACTGGACTGCTAATATCAAGGTTGGCTGTTCAAACCCACAAACTGCTCCTTAGAAACCTTGTACTGTGTCACTGTGTATTGTAACCAACACCATGGCACTTAACAGCAACAACAAGCTTTCAAAACATCTTTGAAAGGTATATAAAGGAAATAGACATTTTTGATACCTAAAACATAGCTTAATACAGAAATCAGAAAAAACCACTCCACAGAGGCCCTACAGTTAGGAATTATGCCAGAATCCTTGTGTGGTTCTGTGAGTTAATGCACCAGACTGCAAAGCCATTTGAACTGCAAGATTGGTGGTTCAAGCTTACCAGCTGCTCCTTGCAAACCCTATATAGGGTGGAACTCACTAAATGGCACTTCACAACACCAAATTGGCATTAAAAGAAGAGATAAAAGAATTCCATCTGTGGTGTGAATGATAGTTCTTTCTCTTCTCAATTGCTAATCCTTAGCAGAGCTGGTGAGAAACTTTTATCCCAGACAAAAGACCGGAAGCTTTTTCACATTGAATAAGTTTTAATTGTCTAAGTTCTGGCATAGCACCATAGGATAAGCACTGGACTGCTAAATGCAGGTTGGCAGTTCAAACCTACCAGCCACTCCTTGAAATGCCTTGAAATATAGGGTCACTATGAGTCAGAAACAACTTGATGGCACCTAACAATAAGTTTCAAAGGAAGAATTGTTTTAAGTGCTATTGAGTCAATTCTGACTCATAGCAACCCTGTATAGGGTTCCCAAGGAGTGGCTGGGGGGTTTGAACTGCCAACCTGGTAGTTAGCAGTCCAGTGCTGATCCTCCAACACCACAACAGGACACAAAGGGAAGAACCAGACTTAATCAATTAAAGGATGAAATGCCTAAGAAACATCCTTCCTGTTATATCCTTTAAGAGAATCCAAAGCCTAGGGTTAGTTTCTTGCTTGTTCATCCTTGAGGAAAGCTAGCCAGCATTCCAGCCCCAACACACCCATAGATGGTCATCATATTCATGGCAAACCCAGTGGGAAGCAGACCTGTATACATAAGAGTGTTATGTATTCTTTACATTTAATGAATCTCAGTTCAGCTATATGTGGTTGACTAGAAAATTAAGAAAAATAATTTATATACCTGACATTCTACTCAATAAAAAAACATGTTCCACACAGAGAGATGGGAGACATGAATTTGATAATTTAGTAGTCTTAATTCCTTCATCTTTTCATAGTGTGACTACCTCACTGCATTGAATATCATTTGAATATTTTAAGATGTGTTTAGTATTACTTGATTAGATTTTTAAATACATAATATAGCATTTTTATGTAGTGCTTAATTTTATTTCTGTTGTAGAACATGACATGTTTTTTTTTTGTTTGTTTCTTTGTTTTGTTTTTTAATAGATGCATTGAGAAATACTGTGATACTTGTTTATTGGCTTTTCAAGACTTATTTTGAATATACCTGAAATCTGGTCCCCAGTACAAGAGAATTTATGATTTAACATTCATGTAATACGATTTCACTATAAAACAACAGAGGGAATTTTAACCGCTACAGCAAAATAGGTAACTCACTGCACCTACTTTATTTTATAATCAGTATTACTGAAGTATTTATATAATAAGATAGATGTTGTTGTTGTTAAGTACTGTGGAGTCGGTTCCTACTCATAGCGACCCTGTACAGGATTTCTGAGGCTGCAAATCTTCACGGGAGCAGAAAGCCTCATCTTTCTGCTGCTGAGCAGCTGGTAGTTTCAAACTGCTGACCTTGAGGTTAGCAGCCTGATTTGTAACCACTATACTACCAGAGCTCCTTAATAAAATAGATACTAAGTCTAAAATAAAAAATACAATAATGTTGAGTAGATTTCAACCCACAGTGACTCGATAGGACAGAGTAGAGTTTTCCCATATGATTTCCAGTGCTTTAAATCATAACAGTAGTAGACTGTCTTATTTTTCTGCTACAGAACAGCTGGTATGTTCCAAATACCCACCTTTGGTTTGTAGCTACATGCTTTTATCATTGTGCTACCAGGGCTCCATAGATTTTAAGGATAGTTTGAGTTTAAAAATCTGCTACACTCTTATAACTATTGAGCCCTTCAGTGTAGAACATTTCCAGCGCCACAGTTTGCGCCATTTTTCTTCTTTTCTTGAACATGGTTTTGATTTATTAGTTTTCTTGTGCATATCAATAGATCATAACTTTTACTTTTCACCAGTATGATTGAATGAATAAATTATAATAGTTTCACCAATTCTCCTGTTAAAGGATAATCTGGCTTGCTTTTGGCTTAGGACTGTTAAAGGTTATGGCATTATGAACATTCATGGGCAAATCTCTATGTGGTCATACATTTTACTTTCTTTTGGATAAACATTGATGAGTGGAATTGCTAAGTCATGGGGTAGGTGTATTTTTTTTTTTTTTTTATAAGAAACTTTCTTAGGCTGTTTTCTCTAGAGAAGCAAAGAGATTAAAGTTTATACATTAATATTGTCACTGTTAAGTGCTGTAGAGTCTATTCTGACCCATAGCAACCCTGTATAGGGTTTCAGTGGAGCAGCTGGGGAGCTTGAACCACCCACCCACCCACCTTGCAGTTCAAACAGCTTTGCAGTCTGGCACATTAACTTACAGCGCCACACCAGGAGGATGTTAATATCAAGGAAATGGCTCACATGGTTGTGGAGGAGGGGAAGTCCCAAGTCCACAGGTCAGCTGTCAGGTTGGAGGCTTTTGATTCATATAGCTGCAAGGATGATGAACCAAGATTGGCAGTTGGAGGGCAGACAAGCAGGTCATATGGTAGGATGCTGTTGACTCCCAGGATAAGTAGACAATAGAGCGATTCACTGGCTCAAGTCCAAGGAACTGGTGACTAGATGAGTTAGATGTAGGATCTAGAGTGAAAAACAAGTAAGCTTTACCTGAGTGTCTAATATAGTGGAATCAGGCCACACCTCTGAGAACACTTCCTTTCAATTGATTGGCTGCTCATAGCAAATTTTATCATTGAGTTGATTACATTATATAAGATCTCAGCAGGTCAAACTCTCCAGCAGCTTCTCGGAAACCTATACAGGGTACAGGGTTGCTATAAGTGGGAACTGGCTTCATGGCACTTAACAACAACAGTAATGTGGAATTACTGGGTCTTAACTGCTAGACCAGTCAAATTGACACAAAACCTTATCTATCACATTATCAAACTGTTATTCAAAGTGTTCTAATACTACTTTATGTGTTGAGCAGCTATTTTCTTCCAAAATTTGGTAATATTGGTCTTTTAAATTTAAACAATTCTATAGGTCAACCTGAACTGCACACCACAAGGTCTACAGTTTGAGCCCTCCAGCTGCTACACGGGAGAAAGATAAATAGGCCTTCCAGTCTAGTGAAGAATTAACATCTCAGAAACCCTATTCTGGAACTAACTTAGCAGTACTTAGCAACTGCAGCAACAATAGTTTGACCACTATGGAAAATGGTATGGCGCTTCCTCAGAAACTGGTACTAGAAATACTAAATATAGCATAGTGGTTATGAATTGGGCTGTGAACCTTAAGGTCAGCAGTTCGAAACTACCAGCTGTTCCACGGGAGAAAGATGAGGCTTTCTGCTCCCGTAAAGATTTACAGCCTCGGAAACCCTGTACAGGGTCTCTGTGAGTCGGTTCTGACTCCACGGCACATAATCACCACCACCACCACCACATGAGCCCAAAATCTCTTTACTTGGTATATATTCACAGGAAATATGAGCCAGGACATGAGTAGATGATACACATGCCAATGTTCATGGTAGTACTATGCACAATAGCAAAAATATGGAAACAGCTAAATCCCCATCAATGGAAGAACCTGCCATACAAATCTTAGTACACACATACAGTGGAATACTATGCAATGGTGAAGAATAACAAAGAATCTGTGAAACACCTCATAATGTGGATGAACCCAGAGGACTTTATGCTAAGTGAAATCAATCAGTCACAGAAGGACAAATATTGTATGAAACCACTATTGTAAAAATGAAACAAAATGTTTTCATACATCAAAAGAAACATTCTTTGATGGCTACCAAGGATGGGGGAGGTAAAGGGGAGTAATTCACTGGCTAGACGGTTATTGTAAAATGCCATCAAGTTGGTTCTGACTCATAGTGACCTGTATAGGGGTTCTGAGGAGTGGTTGGTGAGTTTGGAATACCAACATTATGGTTCAAATGACTTTATGGTTATGTGCTTACCCTATAGCGCCACACCTAAATTGGGTGATGAGGAGGGCAATATACAAGAAAGGGGAAGTTGGCAGAAGAATAATAAAGTCAGGTAAAGACAAAGAAAGGTATGTAAGGGCTAAAAGGTATAGAAATAAATAATTCTATTTATACAATATTGTAACAACAGTGTTCTGCATGTAGATACATAAGCAGATACACAGGCTAAATTGAGTATGGGAGGAAGAGTGGGGAGAAAAATTAACCATGCTAGTAAGTGTGAGCACTATTTTTCTGTTAGGTGGTGTTAGGCTGTTTTAGTGATGGTGGCCTACATACGATGGTGATTCTGGAAACTATATTGCCAGTATTTCCAATTTCAGTATAGTTACCCATGGTTGACAAGTTTTACTAGAGCTTCCTGAATAAGACAGAAGAAACATGCTGAACACTTTTTTAATAATTAGACCCTGGAAATTTTATGAATAGCAGTGGAACATTGTCTGACACAGTACCAGAGCATGAGCCCTTCATGTTGGAAGACACTACGAAAACCACTGAGGAAGAGCTGCATCCTCAAAGTAATTGTTGTTGTTAGGTGGCATTGAGTTGGCACTGACCCATAGTGACCGTATACACAGCAGAATGAAACACTGCCCGATCCTGGGCCAACCTCACTATTGTTGCCACACTTGAGTCCATTGCTGCTGCCACTTGGCCAATCCATCTCATTGGGAGTCTTCCTCTTTTCCTCTGACCCTCTACCTTACCAAACATGACATTCTTCTCCAGCGACTGCTCCCTCCTGACAATATGTTCAAAGTATGAGAGATGAAGTTTGGCCATCTTGGCCTCAAAATAGAGTCACCCTTAATAATATGGATAAAGTAAAACTTTCAAGGCCTTCATTTACGGATGTGGCATGAATTAAAATGAGAGGGAAAATGCTGCAAATGCAAACATCTATTAATTGCTGGGATATGGAATATACAAGTGTGAATCTACAAAAACTGGAAGTCATCAAAAATGAAATGGAATGTGTAATAATTGATAGCCTAAGATAAAATTGACTGGTATTGGTCATTTAAAATCAAATAATCATATGGTTTACTGTGCTGGGAATGACAAATTGAAGGGAATGCTGTTGATTTATCCTCTAAAAGAACATCTTAAAATATATATCTTGAAGTGTATCCATATACCTGTAAGGAATATCAATCAATAAAACTATTAGTAAAATGTATGTATCAGCCACTAAAATCAATGATGAAGAAATTAAAGAATTCTGTCAAGTTCTGCAGTCTGAAATTCTTTAAGAAACAATCAAGATACTTGGGTTGGAGTCTTTAATTACTGGTGATTGGAATGTAAAAGTTGAAAACCGAGGAAGAATCTTTAGTTGGAAAATATTGTCTTTGTGATAGCAATGACAAGGCTGGAGATTGATAGAATTGCGCAAGAACAATGATTTACACATTGCAAATACCTTTTTTCAATAACAGAATAACCATAAACATTGATCTCCACAGGTGGAATACATAGAATTTGAATTGACTACATCTATAGAAAGGTGTGGAGTCCTGGTGTGGCACTGTGGGTTAATGCGCCAGACTGCAAAGCCATTTGAACTGCAAGATCAGTGGTTCAAAATCACCAGCTGCTCCTTGAAAACCCTATACAGGGTGGCTAGGGGTTAGAATCAACTCAATGGCACTCAACAACAACAACAACAACAACATAGAAAGAGAGGAGTCCTGGTGTGGCGCTGTGGGCTAATGTGTCAGACTGCAAAGTCATTTGAACTGCAAGGTCAGTGGTTCAAACTCATCAGCTGCTTCTTGGCAACCGTATACAGGGTTGCTATGGGTTGGAATCGACTCAATGACGCTTCACAACGACAACAACAATAGAAAGAGACTATGGAGAAACTTATTATCAATAGCTAAAGCATGCCAGGGGCTGACTTTGGGGCAGACTACTAAATGCTCATGTGCAAGTTCAGGTTGAAGTTGAAGAAAATTAAGGGAAATCTGTGAGAGACAAAATAAGACCTTGAGTATATCCCACCTGAAGGAGCCCTGGTAGCATAGTGTGTTATATGTTTGGCTGCTAACAACAAAATCAACAATTCAAGTCCACCAGGCATTCCATGAAAGAAAGATGATACTTTCTGTTCCCATAAAGGTTTGCAGCCTTGGAAACCCTACACAAGGTTGCTCTAAGTCAAAATCAACTTCATCACATGACCATCACCACCACCATCATATTCTACCTGTATTTAGAGGCCATCTCAAGAATATATTTAACCCATTAAGCGCTAATGACTAAAGAGGAGATTGTTGAATGATATCAAGGATATGAAGAAAACAAAGAGTAATGTAAATGATTGGAAAACTAGAAAACACCAGAATGGATTTCAAATTGATTCTAAAAGCTACCCTTGAATATATAGAAACTAGGGTGAAAAGAGTCCTGGTATGGCACCATAGGAAAAGCACTCAACTTCAAGATTCGTTTGAACTGTACGATTGGTAGTTCAAACTCACCAGCCACTCCTCAGAAAAACTCTTTATAGGGTCATTCGAAGTTGGAACTGACTCGATGGCACTTAACAGAGTGAAAAGAAGAAATGAAGTAAAAGAGCTGAACAGAAAATTTCCAAAGGCATCTGGAGAAGTCAAAGTCAAATTTTATAATAATGAAATGTGCAAAGGTTTGGAGATCAAACACCAAAAGGAAAAAAAAAACAAACCCCTCCCAAACCCAAAAAAACGAAATTAAAAATTCAAGCATTGAGCTACTATATTGAAGGATTGTATATGACAAAATATTGAATGATGCAGGAAGCATCAAAAGAAGATGGACGTAATACACATTCACTCTACCTAAAATAAGTAGTCACAGTTCACCCATTACAAGTGGTAGCATATGATCAAGAACGAATGGCAGTAAAGGAAGAAGTCCAATCACTGCTGAAAATATTGATGAAATACAGGGCTCTAGGAATTGACAGAGCACTTATGGAAATGGCTGGATGCTCTCATTTATCTAATATACGAAATTTGGAAATTTTTGTGTCCATTCCAAAGAATGGTGACCCAACAGAATGTAGAAATTATGGTGTGGCACTGTGAGATAATACACTGGACCACAAGGTCAGTTTGAACCTCAAAGTCAGCAGTTCAAATTCACCAGTCATTCCTTGGTAACTCTATACAGGGTCCCTGTGAGTCAGAACTGACTCCGTAGTACTTAACAACAACAACATCATTAATATCACATGCAAAAAAAATTATGAAAATGATTAAAAAAACAGTTGCAGCAATACCAACAGGTACCTGCCAGAAATTCAAGCAGGATTCCAAAGAGGAAGCTGAGCAAGGGATATCATTGCTATTGTTAAATGGGTCTTGGCTGAAAGCAGAGAATTCCAGAAAGATGTGCCCCTGTGTTTTATTGACTATGCAGAATCATTAGACTGTGTGAATCATGACAGATTATGGACTATGGAAAACATTACAAAGAATAGGAATTCCAAAATATTTAATTATGCTCATGCGGAACCTCTATGTAGATGAAGAGGCCATCATTAAAACACAACAAAGGAATGCTAAATGTTTGAAAAATCAGAATATTGTGCTTTAAGGTTGTATCCTGTTACCACATTGTTTAATGTGCTTAGCAAGTCATCAAAGAAGAGGTATGTGGCACCAGGACTAGAAGGAAGGCTTCAATCCAATAACTTGTGATACACAGATGATGTAACCTTGCTTTTTGGATGAAAAGAGCACTTAAAGTACTAGATGATGGAGATCAAAGAATACGGATTTTCAACATGGGTTTGTTAAGAAACCCAAAATACTATCAAATGGGCCAATAAACAACATAATAATAAATCGAGAAAGATTGAAGTTGTGAAGCATTTAATTCTCCTTGAATCCACAGTCAGTGTCCATGCAAGCAACAATCAAGAAATCAAATCTGCTGCAAAAAGCATAGATGTAACTTTAGGTACTAAGGTGCACCTGACCCAAACATGAGGTATTTTTAGTTAGCTCATAAGCATTAGAATGCTGGACAATGAATAAGGAAGACACGAAAATTGATGCATTGCTGTCTTAATGAAGAATATTGAATGAATATGGACTGTCAGAAGAACAAACAAATCTTCCTGGAAAAAGTACAATCAGAATGCTCCTTAGAAGTGATGATGGTGAGAATTAGTATTATATATATTTAGACAGTTATCAGGAGAAACCACTTGCTCAAGAAGAACATCATGCTTGGTAAAGTAGAGGGTCAGTTAAAAGAGAAAGACCTTCAGGGAGATGCATTGTCACAGTGGGCTGAAACAAAGTTAAAAGGATAGCTCAGGACTTGGCAGTATTTCCTTCTGTTGTACATAAGATTGCTTTGATTCAGAAGAACTGGATGACAACAACAACAGTGAGTATAAAATACTATCTTACCTTAATTTACGTTTCCCTGGTGGTTAATAATAGTATTAAGTATCTTTCTTGTGTTATTGGCTAGTTGTATATATTTTAAATATACTTTGACTTAACTTTGAATAAGCTGTTTGTTGTTTTCATTATTGAATTGTAAGAGTTCTTTTCGTATTCTAGATGCAAGTTGTTTGTCGTATTCAAACATTTGTCTTCTAACCTGTGGTTTGCCGTCACATTTTTCTTAGTTTTTTTTTTTTTTTTTTTTTTATTGTGAATTATGTGATAGTTTACATGGGATGAAGTTTAATTTATCCATATTTTTTCATTTT
>NW_006408575.1:14919841-14970897 GCF_000296735.1 Chrysochloris asiatica
TCCTTAGAAGTGATGATGGTGAGAATTAGTATTATATATATTTAGACAGTTATCAGGAGAAACCACTTGCTCAAGAAGAACATCATGCTTGGTAAAGTAGAGGGTCAGTTAAAAGAGAAAGACCTTCAGGGAGATGCATTGTCACAGTGGGCTGAAACAAAGTTAAAAGGATAGCTCAGGACTTGGCAGTATTTCCTTCTGTTGTACATAAGATTGCTTTGATTCAGAAGAACTGGATGACAACAACAACAGTGAGTATAAAATACTATCTTACCTTAATTTACGTTTCCCTGGTGGTTAATAATAGTATTAAGTATCTTTCTTGTGTTATTGGCTAGTTGTATATATTTTAAATATACTTTGACTTAACTTTGAATAAGCTGTTTGTTGTTTTCATTATTGAATTGTAAGAGTTCTTTTCGTATTCTAGATGCAAGTTGTTTGTCGTATTCAAACATTTGTCTTCTAACCTGTGGTTTGCCGTCACATTTTTCTTTTTTTTTTTTTTTTTTTTTTTTTTGAGGAGGAGACATTTTTATTTTGATGAAGTTTAATTTATCCATATTTTTTCATTTTATGATTTATGCTTTTTGTGTTCTACTTAAGACTTCTACCAAAGTCAAAATCACAAAGACATTCTCCTAAGTTTTCTTCACAAAGCTTTATAGTTCTAGCTTTTGCATTTAGGATTGTTACTGATCTGGATTTGCATTTTGGAACATCCTAGTTTCAAAGCCAGCATGTTAATCTAAAGGTTAATCAAAAGTCTGGCTATTTTTCTCTGGCAGCCTTGTCTCCAGCATCAACAACTGACCTCAGGTATGAGAGAATCCTCTGTTCTTTGCTTAATGAGGAATGACTTGTCACTCTGGAGTTTGATTATTTTATATTTATTTGACTCTTCAATATCTTTAATGAAAAGTGTATATTTTAATTATATGATAATTTCGTATGTGAAGTTTGTTCATGTTATTTTATATTTTTTTGCTGTGTAATATATTCCTTCAGAGAAAATAGTTAAAGGAGATATCTACCCTGACTATTTTTGTAGATTCCTACTCGTCCTTAATGTCTAACTTTACTAAAATATATTCAAAAGGTAAATTGAAGTCTCATAGAAATGTATAATGGATGTGTACCAAAAGCTTTACTCAACTTATTAATGATGAGGGTAATAGAAAAAAAGAATAAAGCTTGTAGAGAGAACATTTAAAGAAGCAGTGTTATCTATCTATCTTCTATCACCAAAGGTATTCTGAAATAAATCTGAATTAGAGATAAAATGAGTTAATGTCTTTAAGTTTTGAAGTTATCTTTTGTAGAGAACATAAATCTGAGAATTAGCAAGTTGCTTGTCAAAGACTGAGATCTAATGAACTAGTAAATAGCAAATTCAAACATTAGTGAATTTTCCTTGGGAGTTCAATAATCCTTGGGTGAACTTGTTAACTTGTTAAACAGTGTTCCAATCTAACATTGAAAGGACACACATTTTGACTATCTTGATTATTTTACTATCTCTGTGAGATAGCATGTGTTTCTAAAAGAGCTCACATATTATTTCATGAAGATTTCTTTGACACTTTTACATCTGATTTTCTTTCCCCTTGTGTTGTCTCGATTACAGTAGTAACTGTATTTTTCAAACATTGTTCATTACCCTTTGCTAGTTGCCATTTCCTCCTAGAAAGTGTGCTTTCTGTGCACAGAACTGACACACAGAAAGTTCTCAGGATGTTTGTTGAATTAATGTTTTAACTTTAAAATGTTATTGCCTGCATTTATAATGCAGACATAAGGAAGTTAGAGATGAGAGCACAGGAGTAGAAAGACAGTAAATGAATAGCTAGAAGGGAAAAAATCTTTTGCAAAATCTGTTGATGTGGCAATTTACAAGTTGTCCAATAAATAGCTGGGAGAAATTCTACTGTCTTTTAAAGCAGCTATATTTGGATGTTAAAGGAAATAGAATTCATGTAGAACAACTGCTAGGTTAAATGACTTATTGAAGCCTGTTCTCTTCCTTAGATCTTTTGTAATTCTTTCATCTCAATGCCAACCATGCTCCTGATTGAAATGGCAGGGAAGATTTCAGGAGAACAAATGTCCTTCTTTTTATTAGATACCTGGTGCTAGAACATGATGCTGCTTGTACAGTTGTAAAAGCCCATAATCATGAACCATTGTTTTTCTGCCACTAGAGTGACCCGTAAGTAGTCCTAATCTGGCACTCTGGGTTTTTGCACTGGACGCAGAATCAGTTTGAACTGCAAGGTCAGCGATTCAACTGGTAGATAGTAAAACATTTAGGAAAGTTTACATGTGCTAAATGGGACAGAGGTAAATAGTGATGTATGTTCAACTGTGTAACAACAGGGCTCTGTGATACAGGGATTGAGGCACAGTCTAAATGAATAAAAGAGGGGAAATAATGTTAAGATGCTTGACTGTCTTATGAATAGTGGTTTCCCTTGCCTACTATTGTAAAATAGACACTTGAATTGGATAGAAAGTAATATTGGGAAGCATGATTACAAAAACCTTGTAAGCCTGTCTTCACCCTATAACTGATTGGAATACTTAAAAGGAGTTCTAGAAATTGCCCAGTGAAATATACTTCTTGTGGAGCCTTGGTAGTGTATAGGACCTTAGGTGGAATCCTGACCCCCATCCAGGACCTTCTGAAGTGGGACATTCCCACTAGAAAGGACAAACAGGCCAGCCTGTAGCAGCTAGAGGAAGAGAAGATACGTCTTGAAAGAAAGATCAGTAGGAAAACTCCAAAGCAAAAATGGCAGTCTAATTGGCTACTACAGGAACAAGCAAGTTATTCACCATGGAGCCATCAAGGCAAGCAATTAATTCCATTCAGGACAAACACCCTCCAAGACAGAAACTCAAAGGGAGCACATAAGCAGGCATGTAAGCATACTGGTGACCACATTGGTCTACTGGTGAGTAGAGGAGGGGGAAAAGCAATAATGAAGACATGGGCTGAGTTTGTCTGTGTTCCATAGACTCCCATTGACCTGGAGATGAGAGAGGATGGACTGGTTGGTCCAAAGTGTGGCAAGACCTGGGGACATCTGATCCCATGGACAAGAACATAGCCACAGAGGGCTAGAGCGGAGAGTGAAGTATCCAGCTGATATGAAGTGAAGGGAAATGCACAAGAATGCCCAAACTTGCAGATAGTACCTATTTGACCTAGCCTTGATGGCTTGATGATTAGAACTTGAGAGAAGATTAAAAAAAATTTTTTTTTATAAAGGAAATAAGTGTAAATTGCTTTAATTTGATAAACTTGACCTATGGGTGTAGTGGCTTAAAATATCAACTGAGAGGGAAGGAGTCTTCACATCACACATCGATACTATTCCCTCTGAATACAGGGTTGATAGGGACGGGCAACTTAGATATTGGCTTCCTAAAATGAGGGGGTGATAAAGGCATGAAGTGACTGGCTTACAAGTTTTCAAGAGGGAGTTTAGTTTAAGAGTGTGCAGGGGAAGGTAGAGTCCTCAATGAATAGTTTTCATCTTTTCTAGACAGGTCTAAAGAAAAGAGATGGGAATAAGAGTCTTATGATTCAATAGCGAGTAATCGTTATCATGACTAATTATGACTGCCACACCATTAAAGGTTTTGTAACAAAAAGGGGAAAGTAATTAATCTTACAGTCCAAGAACAGAGGACCCTATGATCATCAAGGGAGAAGAGCATAAGTAGAATGCGGGACCCTATTCAGAGAAGTAGTGACACCAAAGATGGCGGCAGAAATGAGGACACGGAGAAAAGGAGCAGCTTAGGACTCTAGGCTCATGTAAAGAAAGGCTGAGTCCTGGAAGCCAGGATGTAGGCATGCAGAATGTGCTGTTTGGTTGTTTATATATTCCTGAGTGTTTTTGTGTACATCCCCTCCCACCCACCCACCCCCCAAAAAAAAAATAGAAACAAATACTGTTGAATGATGATGCATGGAGGAGATTGTAATCATTGCAATGAAATGATGAGTGTAAAACCGATGTTCTCCCATGTAAACTATCACTCAATTCAAAATAAAAACTTTTAAAAACACATGAAAACAGAACAGGTCAGGTAAGAAAATGTAGGTGAAGATGCTGATAGGATTTTATACTTCACTTGTGAGTGATTATTAGCAGTCTTCATTGTAATTGCAAAAACTTGGGAATCTAATATAGAATAATTTTTCCATCTTGCTAGATATAAAATGAGCCATCCCAGTAGCAGACATAGGAATCTCACTACCATCAAGAAAGAAGAACCAGATATGGGAGCACATCCTTTGGACCCTAGGAAACCTCTGTGACACCAGAGACATGGTGGAAGAGAGGTGGCAGCAGCAACAGAGGCATTAACACCAAGAGCATGAGACAAAATGACAGGTTTCCCCACGCATGAAGTGAAGAACTTGAGTGCATTTAGGCAGATTTGCTTGTGGAGTGAGGCACCCTCTAGATACTTACATTAGAGAGCTAGGTTTGCAGACCCTTGGATCTAGAGCCATGTGCCTTCAGGCTGAAGTTTATAATAGAGTGGAATGCCCCTTTGAGTACTTCTCTGTAACCTTAAATGAGGGTCATAACATTATCTGAGTTGGCAGAGGCCAAGGGCCTATGCGATTGAAACCTCAAGACCAAAAGAGAGTCTTGTCTGCAGGCATGACAGGAAAGAGGCTATCTTGATCAAACAATTGTGTCGTCACCATTCCAGATCCTGAACTGTATGTAGCATGTAAACTTCTCTAACAGAATCCATACCTGTGAATATGGTTTGTGAGTTTTGTGTGACCATTGCAATAAATTATCACACCCAGTTGAGAAGTAGAGAGTGCTGTGGGAAGAATGAATGGCTGGTGTCAGAACTGGTAAAGAAGGTTGGAGGGTGAAGGCATATCTGACCCCAGCACCCTTAAGAATCAACCTTTGACTGATGTGGAGTTTGATTCTTCTTCCCCTTGTGAACAACAGGTCAGACTTCATCCTCATGCAAGTTTTACAATCTTCTATGTGGTCTTTCTGCAGTGATCCTTGCCCTCTTATCTGCTCTCCAAATTACAACTCAGATTGTCTTTTAAAAATACATGCCTAATCATGTCTCAGTTTTTTTGTTGTTGTTGTTGTTAGGTGCCATCAAGTTGGTACTGACCCATAGTGACCCTGTGCACAGCAGAAGGAAACACTGCCCAATCCTGGGTCAACCTCATACTGATGCCACGCTTGAGTCCATCAATGCTGCTGCTTGGCCAGTCCATCTCATTGGGGGTCTTCCTCTTATTCTCTGACCCTCCACCTTACTAAACATGATATCCTTCTCCAATGACTGGTCCCTCCTGACAATATGTCTGAAGTATGAGAGGTGAAGTTTGACCAACTTGGCCTCCAAGGAGCACTCTGGCTGCACTTCTTCCAAAACGGATCCAATTGTCTCCTTTTAGAGGTTAGGGTAAACACCAAGACCTTTGTGGTCTGGCTACTGACATTTACCATGCTTTGCCTCATCCTCTCTGTCCACTCTCTCTATGACTCCTTCTGTTTTCCCTTAAACTGCCACACTGGCCAGTCCAACATTTGTAATGCTCATACACCTGCTTGAAAAACTACTCTTTCATTCCCTGCCACAAACTGAATCTTCATTTAGCAATCTTTTAAACAACTTTAAAGACTCATCCTTTGGTTAAAGAAGCCTTCAGTAATACCCTCCACTGGGCTGGTTCCATCCCTTTATAGTGGTTGATGTACCCTGATTCTTCTATGTCATAATGTACACCAAACCCTAAATTATAATATCTGCTTAGCAGTTACCTGGCCGACTGGGAAATAGTTTCCTTCATGAACAGGACAATTCTGGTCCTGCTTAATGGTTTATTTTCAGCACCATGTCAAATACCCAGTATTGATTTTGTTTCTGGCTCTTGTCAGATTGGTTCCTATTCATGTCTATCTTATGTGCAACAGATGGAAGGTTACTCAATCCTGTGACTTCTCCATGATTGTTGCTATGTTTCTGAATCCACTGTTTGGCGCTGTGGCAATTCATTTCATTGAGAGTTTCCTTTGTTATTACAGAACCGCTTTTACTGAGCTCTAGTATAGTGCTTTAGAGTCCTGGTGTGGCGTTGCATAATAATGCACTGGACTGCAAGGTCAGTTGAAGCCGCAAGGTTGGCAGTTCATACCCACCAGCCACTCTTCAGAATCCATATACAGTAAGTCAGGATGGACTCAATGGCACTTAACAAGAAGAACAACATGTAGTGTGTTGGGTCCTGGTGTGGCACTGGGAGATAAATACTCAATTGCTACATGCAACTGCATGACACTTAAAAACAATGACAACAATTTACAGTGTGTAATAATCATTGTTACATGCCTTCAAATAATTTCGGACTCATGGCAACCCTATACTACAGAACAAAGCACTGCCTAGTCCTGTACCATCCTCATAATTGTTCCTATGCTTGATCTCATTGCTGCAGCCACCATATCAGTGCATCTCCTTAAGGGTTTCTGTTTTTCACTCACTCTCTACTTTAGCAAGCATTGTGTCTTTTTCCAGTAATTGGTCCCTCCTGATAATATACCAAAGTACATGAGAGGAAGTGCTACCAACCTTACCTTTAAGGAGCATTCTGTCTGTACTTCTTCCAAGAAAGATTTGTTTGTTCTTCTGTCACCCTGTGGTATATTTAACATTCTTCACCGTCACCATAAGTCAAGTACATCAGTTTATCTCCAGTCTTCCTTATTCATTGTTTAGCTTTTGTATGTTGTTGTTGTTAAATGCCATAGAGTCGGTACCGACTCAAAGCACTACTATGCACAACAGCATGAAACACTGCCTGGTCCTGGTCCAACCTCACAATTGCTTCTGCTCTTGAGCCAGTGATGCTGCTACTTTGCCAATCCATCTCTCTGGAGATCTTCCTCTTTTTCTCTGACCATCCATCTTACCAAACATGGTATTGTTCTCCAGCAACTGGTCCTTCCTGACAATATGTCCAAAGTATGATACATGAAGTCTGGCCATCCTGGCTTCCAAGGAGCACTCTGGCTGTCTTCATCCAACACAGTTCTTTTGGAAGTCCGTGGTACTTTCAATATTCTCCTCCAACACCATAACTCAAATGTATCCATTTTTTTTACAATCTTCCTTATTCACCATCCAACTTATGCATTCATATGAGGCTTTTTAAAATACCATGACTTGAGTCAGGCACTCCTTAGTCCTCAAACTGACATCAATAGTTTTCAACATTTTAAAAAGTTCTTCTGGAGCACACTGGTTTCTTTCCTGCTGCTTCCATGAGTGTAGATGTTTGATCCAAGAGAAATGAAGTGTTTGAACTTCAGTCTTTTCTCCATTGATAAGAATGTTGTTTATTGGTCCAGTTATGAGCATTTTTGTTTTATTTACATTGAGATGGAATCCATACCGAAGGCTATCATGTTTGATCTTCACCAGTAAGTATTTTAAGTCCTCTTCACTTAAAATTCTATCACAGGTTGTTAATGAGTCTTCCTCCAATCCTGATGCCACGTTTTTCTTCATATAACCCAGCTTCTGAGATTATATGCTCAGCATACAGGTTGAATAAGTTTGTTGAAAGAATACAACTGTGTTGCACACCTTTCCAAATTTGAAACCATTCTGTGTTCTCTTGTTCTGTTTGCACAACTGGCTGTTAGTCTATGTACAAGTTCCTCATGAGCACAATTAAGTGTTCTGGATTACTCATGCTTACAATCTTGTCTGTAGCTTGTTATGATCCACACAATCCAAAGTCTGTGTAGTCAATAAAGCACAGGTAAACATCTTTCTGGTATTCTCTGCTTTCAACCAAGATCCATCTGACATGAACAATGATGTCCTTCATTCCATATCCTCTTCTGAATCCGACTTGAACCTCTGAAAGTTTTCTGTCAATGTATGCTTGCAGCCATTTCTGTATTACCTTTTGTAAAACTTTACTATGGTATAAGTGACACTGTCCAATGATTTCCACATTCCATTGGGTTACCTCTCTTTGGAATGGGCACAAATATGGATCTCTTCAAATCAGTTAACCAGGTAAATATCTTCCAAATTCCAGGGCATAGATGAGTGAGTACCTCCAGTGCCACCTCACTTTATTGAAAGATTTCCATTTGTATTCCATCAATTCCTGTATCTTATTCTTTGCCAATTCCTTCAATGAACTTGGACATTTTCTTTCAGGATCATTGGCTCTTGATTTGTGTGTGTGTATATATATATATATAAAATATGCCATTGAGTCGGTACCAACTCATAGCGACCCTATGTACAACAGAATTGAAACACTGTCTGATCCTGGGTCAACCTCACAATTGTTGCCACACTTGAGCCCATTAATGTTGCCACTTTGACCATCCATCTTGCTGGATACATATGAGGCTACTGAAAATGTCTTGATTTAGATCAGGTCACTTAGTCTTCAAGGTGACATCTTTGCTCTTTAACATTTTGGAGATCTTTTGTAGCAGATTCTCCCAGTGAAATATGTAGTTTGATTTCCTCATTGTTGTTTCCATCAACACTGATTGTGGATTGATGTAAAACGAAATCTTTGAAAGCTTCAGTTTTTTCCTTAGTTTATCACTATGCTATTATTGGCCCAGTTATGAGAATTTTTGTTTTGTCTGTGTGTTAGTGTAATCCATATTGAAGACTGTAGTCTTCAGTCTTCCACAAATGCTTCAAGGTTTCTTTCCCTTTCAGCAAGTAAAGTTGTGCCATCTGCATATCATAATGAGTCTTCCCCAAAACTTGCTGTTGTATTCTTCTTCAGATAATCCAGGTTCTGAATCTTCCTCAAAATGTTGATGCTGTGATCTTCTTCAGATAATTCAGATTCTTGACTTATTTCCTCAAAACCTCCAGCACTGCGTCCATTTGTTGAAACATTTGAGTTGTATTTTGTTAATTCCTGGAGACTTGCTTTACATCAGTGTCTTCAGTGCAGCTTGGGGTCTTCCTTCAATTCTATCAGTTCTTGATCGTATGTTACCTCCTTAAATTGTTGAACTATCAAGTGTTATCATTGTTGTTGTTAAGTGCTTTTGAGTCAGTTCCGACCCATAGTAACCCTGTATAACGTTTCTGGGGAGTATCTGGTGGGTTTGAACTGCTGACCTGTATGTTGTGGTACTGTGGTGAACATGGAGTACTGTACAGATGTGGGAATTCAGAAAAGGAAATGGTGTGCTTTCATCATGATTGTCATCAAACTGCTGCTTTCTTTATTTGTGTCAGTAAAAACCTAGACTTTGGGAAAGCAGATACAGTTCTAGGAAGTGCTTTTACTTTTTCTTATAATAAATTTACTTCGTTTTCTGAAAGTATTGTTCACTCTTTTTTTTTTTTAAATCCTTTAGGTGGTCTTTAGGTTTCGCTTGCAGCATAATGAAGATCTGAAAGGACTCTTAAAGTCAAATCTGTTGCCCAATTTAAAATAGCCTAGAGGCTGCAAACTTCTGTATCCCAAGAGCTTTTAACATAACTAAAATACAAAAAAATGATGCCTGTAGGAGGTAAAAATTTTTTTTTGATAAAATAAGAAAACATTTCATTAGTCTGCATTTAGGGTAAGAACAGTGAAGAACATAAACCATTGTTATACAATACTATAAATATAGATACATTAAGACAGCCAATGGAGATAGACTTGTTGTTGTTGTTAGGTGCCAACAAATCAGCACTGACTCATAATGACCCCTATGCACAGCAGAACGATACACTGCCCGATCCTGGGTCAACCTCACTATTGTTGCCATGCTTGAGCCCATTGATGCTGTCACTTTGCCAATCCATCACGCTGGAGATAGATTACAAATAGAAAATGGGAGCCTGATACAGGGTGAGGAATAGAGACAGGAGATTCTGTATTTTCTTCTTTTCTGTTTTCATTCCATCTACAAGTAACAACAAAGGCAAGAAACTAAGACGTAGATTTTCTTGGACCAATGCAATAATCTCCAAGGATATGCTATTAAAGGTAAAAGCTAAGCCTTTCTTTTTGAATTTGTAATACAATTGTGAATCTATACTATCTCTCAGTGCTTTTACAAACTCTAATTGAGCATATGTCTGTCTCAAACCTTTTGCAGATTGTATATCACAAGTCAGAAGTGTGAACTTGTATTACTTAATACCTTCAGCTTCTTTTAGTAAATTCATATTCTGAGTGCAAGTTTTATAAACTAGATGAGAAGTATTCCCAAATGCCAAAGTAGTGTAGCTCTTCTGTCTTAAAATAACTACCTCCCTGGAGTGAAAGGAAATCAACCCCTCTGAACACTGAGACATTGGTTATGTTTCTTTCCAGGAAGTATTTCATGGGACTTCCTTGTGAGGGGAAGTTTACTCTCGATACCTATAGCCAATGAAGAGTACACTCTAAGTTGGACAAGAAGGAACTTCCAATCTCTCATTATGCAAAAAGAAATATTTTTTCTGATGTGAAGAGCCAAAATTGTCAATATGTTTCCTGCACATCTACTAAAGAGGATTCTGTTTCCTTTTCTTGACTTTTTCCTCCCACAGCTCTCCATGGAAGGCACTCCAGTCTTGGAAGATTGGCTCTTTAGTCGATTTGTGACTCATAACCAGAATGGGAAAACAAACATGAGGCATGTGAGCTAAAGATTGAAAGAGAGGTTCTTCTTAAATGTATTGGCTTATACCAAAGTTGTTCTTAAGTGCCGTGGAGTTGGTTCCAACTCATAGCGACCCTGTATAGAATTTCCGTGGAGTGGCTGCGGGGCTTGAACCTCCGACCTTGCATTTCAAGCTGACTTTGCATTCTACTGCATTAACCCACAGCATCACACCAGGACTGCTATATCAAAGTATTAACTTATAAATAGTGACTATTTAGGAAGGAGATTTTAAGAAATTATAATTTTACAAAACAGTTTATTATATGAATTATCCCCTTTGTAGTGTTGAATGGAGTCCTGGTTTAGAGCTGTGGTATAAAGCACTGTGCTGAAATTTCAGTTTAAACCACAGGTGGGTGGTTCAAACTCACCAGCCGCTCCTTGGAAACCCTATACAGGGTCTCTATGAGTCAGAACTGACTCAACAGAATTTAACAACAGCAATAACAACACAGTGTTGAATGGAATCCTGGTGATGCACTGCAGGAGAAGCAATGGACTGCAAGGTTGACTGTTCAAACTCATCAGCCTCTCCTCAGAAACCTGATACAGGGTCACTATAAGTCAGAACCAACTTGATGGCACTAACAACAAATAATAGTGTTGAATGGAGTCTCTTGGTGGTATAGAAGCTTTAATACACTTTGCTTGTTGTTTGTTACTGTTAAGTGCCATCAAGTTGGTTCCAACTCATAGCGACTCTGTATAGGATTTCCAAGGAGCGGCTTGTGAATTTGAACTACTGACCTATAGATCAAACCTACCTTATGGTCCAGTGTGTTATCCCAGAGCACCACACCAGGACTCCATTTAACACTGTTGTTGTGGTTAAGTGGCTATTTACCAATAAATTAGAGATTCTTCTCTTTGTTGCTGTTGTTTTGTTAAATGGCTACTCACTAATAAATTAGAGGTACTTCTCCATCCAGAAGTGCCTTAGAAGAAATATCTGATAGTATACTTATTAATATCAGCCTTTTGAAAGCTGTTGGATCACCCTGAGTCAGAGCCAACTGGATGGCAATTGATTTGGGATTTTTGTTTTGTTTTTGTACAGTGTTGGATAACTGCAAATAAAAAACATGAGTTTGACCTTAACTTGTTTTTTGCTTGCTGATTTGTTTCTTTGATTAGACATTCCTCTGAAATTAACATTATCCAAGACCTCCTCATGGGTACAAAGATGAAGGGCTGAAGTCCTGACAATTCCAAATGATTGCTTGCTGTAAACATTGTTGGGTAGATGGATGAGCTAAACAGAATATTAACATAAGTGCACATTATAATTCCTTCTCATTAGTGTTTAATATCTGTGTATGTAATGCATTTTAGATCCTGGCCACATACAACTATTGAGCATTTGAAATGTATCTAGTCCAAAATGAGATGTGCTGCCAGTATGAAACACACATCAGCTTTTTAAGACTTAGAATATATTTTTTAAAGTATAAAATATCTCTACTCATTTGCACAGCTTATTGAAATAGAATTCACATCCTGTATAATTCATACATTGCTAATATATTTAAAATATTGATTACATGATATGTATCATGTTAAAATATATTACTAAAATGAGCTTCACCTTCTTATACTTTTTAGTATGACTGCTGTGTGGTTTTTTTTTTGTTGTTGTTAAGTGTCATTGAGTTGGTTCCAATTCATAGCTACCCTGCATAGGGATTCTAAGGAGTGGATGATGGCTTTGAACTGCCAAATTTGTGAATAAGAAATTGACATTTTTTTATAATACAGGTTAAAATTTATTATTAAAATGAACTTCACTACCTTTTACTTTTTAATATGACTACTGATTTATCATTTGCTAAGTGCCTTTGAGTTGGTTCTGACTCATTGCGACCCTGTTTAGGGTTTCTGAGGAGTAGTTGGTGGGTTTGAACTGTCAACCTGGCAATTAGCAGTCTTATACTACAGTGCCTCACTAGGACTTCAATATGGCTTAAAAAAAAAAGGGAGGGAAAAAAAATCCAAAATAATGCCTGTGGCTCATCCTATATTTCTATTAGAAACAGCACTGACTTAGATAATGATGTGCCAGTATGACTTGCTGAAGCAAATTTAATTAAAATGTTCTTTTGATTGTCAACACATACCCCTTTCAAAATTAGGAATTCTATGGATGTATTTGCTGATGGATTTGCCTTCCACTATTTACCAGAAGGACTCCTAGTATAGCACTGGGCGAATGCACTGGACTGCAAGGTTGGTTTAAAATGCAAGGTCAGTGGTTCAAGCTTACCAGCCACTCCTAGGAAAACCCTATACAGGGTTGTTATGATTCAGAATTGACTGGATGACACTTAAAAACTGCAACTATTTTTGTCAAAAGAGCCTTGGGATGGCACTGTATATAAGTTGTTGTTAAGTGCCTTGAAGTTGGTTCTGACTCATAAAATCCAGTATAGGGTTTCCTAGGAGCGGCTGGTACGTTTGAATGGCTCACTTTGCTGTTCAAACTGACCTTGAGGTCCAGTGCTTATCCTACAGAGCCACACCAGGACTCCAGCAAGCCCTTTACAAGGTCACTATTGTTCAAACCTGCTTGACATCACTTAAAAACAACAACTTATCAAAGTATAGATACATTCCTGTCTCTGTGAGTTAATTAGAGAATCATCTTGGTGGCTTTTGATTAACCAAAGTTGTTGCTCTTATTGGTGAATGCCACTGAGTCAGTTAGGACACATAGTGGCCCTATGTGATTAAGTAGCAATGTCTCTATATGATTTCTTGGTTACAATCTTTATGAAAGCAGTTCTCCAGGTTTTTCCCACAGAGCCACTTGGTGGGTTTCAACTGCCAACCTTTTGCTTAGTTGTCAACGGCTTCACCATCTTAAGCCACTAGGATTCTTATTATTGTTTATGGACTCTTATTGTTATTAAGTGCCATCGAGTAGGTTCCATTCCTAATGACCCTGCTCAGGGTTTCAGAGGAGCAGCTAGTGAGTTTGAAATGTCAATCTTGTAGTTAGCAATCTAGTGCTTACCCTACAGTCTTATACCAGGACTCCTTGGAGGAAGAATATTTTCAACCTTTATTTTCCAAAAATGTTAAATTTCACCTAGTATAAGCATATACCAATGTGTATTATAACAGTTAATTTCAACTATGTGAGCAGAGCTAAATCATTGCATTGTCTTTATTCAATGTTTTAAGCTGTGTTCTGGTACCCATCTTCAAATCCAAACCCACTACCATCAAGTTGATTTCCACTCACAGCAGCCTTATATCGGGATTTCTGAAACAATAAATCATTACAAGAGCACACAGCCTCATCTTTAACCTAAAGAGCCACTGGTGGGTTTGAACTGCCGAACATGCACTTAGAAGACCAATGCTTAACCCCCAGTGCCACCATTTCCATTTCCTTTATGCACTGAGATTTTGGGACCTATCACAAATTCTATGTTAGTAACCTCTTGAAGGAACTATCACAATGAGATGTATCAAAAATTATTTGTTCTTCTTAACAAAAGCAGAACTTCTCCCTTGATTGACTGTGTAAGGGAGTCTAAACTGAGATTGCTTCATTTGTTTTTCACGTAGACCTCAGTTTTATATAACTCTTTTAAAGCTACATTTACATTTTCTTTTATTATCTTTGTGAAGGAAAGTAATTAGAAATCAAGTCTTCAAGAAAATAAGTAAACATCACTGGCATTCTTTAACGATCTGATCTCTCCTGAAATTCTCCTGGGAACATTGAAATTTTTATTCCCTGTTCTTCTTTGCTTTCAATAGACAGAATGAACTGGCTGGTGACCTGGGTATTGTTTAGACTGATATTTTCATTAGAAATACAACCAAGGACTGGAGCCATTTAATTATGTCTCTCTTAGTATCCTTTCCTCGGACATTTGTAATTAGGTGCAGTCAGGCTGGCTCAGACTTTGGCAATCTTATGTATGACAGAACTAGGCACTGCCTTGTCCTATGACAGCGCCATGATTGTTGTTGTGTTTGAGTCGATTGCTGAGGCTGGTGTATCAGTCTGTGTTGCTGATGGTTTCCATGTTTTTGCTGATTGTCCTCCAGACATGATGGCTTTGCCTTGTGATTAGTCTTTCCTGGTGTGGTATCCAAAGTAAGTGAGTCAAAGTTTCACCATCCTCACTTCTAAAGAGAATTTTGATTGTATGTCTTCTAAGACTAGTTCTTCATTCTTCTGGAAGCTAATGGAATATTCAGTATTCTTTACTAACATCACAACCCTGTTTAGGAACAGAATCTGTAGAGGCCTGACAGAGCAAGGGTCTTTAATGTCATCTATATTTGGAAACCAACTCCAAAAGTGTTTGCAGACCTGTCTGTCATAGGCCATACCTAATTCAGATTAAATTAGTCTCTGGACTGAGACATCTCCTACCCCAGTATTTTTAATGCCCCTCAGGGTGGTTTCAATATGCAGCCAGCTAAATATGAGAGCCACTGATTTAAAGATAATCTGACTGTTTTCATAATTACTTGGTAAGCCACAGAACATTTCTTATACATGAAATATTATATGGATCCTTACAGCTATACTACCCTCAAAGGCAAGGGTGGGTATTAAGAACACCTGCTTGGCTGGCATTTTGGTCCCTACTCTTGAGTCGTTCCTGAGATACTTTTATGAAACCAAGGATCCCTTGAAATACTGATTGACAGCCACAACTCTAGTCTAAAAACATCCCTTCCCAAACCTGACTTGCCCAAAGATATCTACCATCTCTACTTTTCTCCTGACATTTTCAACTCTCCCCTACCCTACCTCCAGTTTATTTATTTCCTGAGAGGAATGTAGTTAGTCTAGGAGAAGAATCATAATTCAAGCCCACATATCCTGAATTTGAGTAGTGATCTTCCCTCTCACATACTGCCCTCTTCACCTTAGATCTGAAATCCTTTGGAGGCAGTAAGGAAGACAACTTTGAGCTCCTGAAACACAAATATTGTCAGTGTGCTTGATCAATAGTGTCTGAAAAATATACATGCTACTATGTCCATACAGATGTCACTGTGATTAAACACAAACTCATTTCAAAGTGATAATGTACACATACTAGTTTTCTGTCATAATTAATTTTTCTCATTCAATAACAGTAGTATTAATAACCTTTACTGAGCATTTACTATGACCCAGCTTCTGCATTTAGTGGTTTGTGTGCATATTTTATATGAGCACCATAAGTACCCTGGAAGACAAGATTATTTATTATCTCTATGTGAGAAATGGAAAGGCTAAGAGGTTAAGTAACTGGATCATTTTTATATAAGTAAAGCTGTCTGACTTTAGAACCCAATACTTAACCATGTAATTCTGCCACTTGTCAGCAGATAACCAATGGTGGAAGTTTATTGATGTATTTTACTCTAAGTAAATCACTTTTTCTATTTAAAAGGCATCTTCATTTCAAGGAGGCTAAAAATCATGTCTGCTTCCTTAGTGAGCTCTGGATATAACTCTGCTCTCCTTTTAATGAAGGAGTCACACAGCCAGCATTGGCAGGAACAAGACAGGTAATGCTATGGAGTAAAATGGGTTGTGCTTGCATTTTCAGCATGTAAGAAAAGTCTGTACATTCATAAGGCATTTTTCTGCTTTTCCTGGAACCAGTTATTTTTTTTTTCTTCTGGCATCTATTGGTGTTGTTATGTGCCATTGAGTCAGTCCTGACTCCTAACAACCTTCTATAGGATTTCTGAGGCTGTAAATCTTTATGGAAATAGGAAACCTCATCTTTCTCCAGTAGAGTGGCTGTTGGGTTTGAACTGTTTACCTTGTGGTTAGGAGGTCAGATAGATAGAAATATTTTGGTACCTACCTCGGTATCTACAGATATTTATCTGTCTATATCAGAATCAATGTAACAAACAATCATAAGCATTAGCTTTTAGTGTCAGGGAGACAATAGGGAATAGTGTAGACTGGGGTAGCCTGATGTACACATTTTTCCTCTAAATAGGGCAGACAATAACTTAGCTCTAAAAACTGTGACTGGTCTGTATATCAGCAAACCGTAAGTGTTTCTCAAGTGAATATTTGATTGTTAAGTGAAATATTCCAATTTTTCAATGTTGACTTTTATGATATAAAAACATGGAAAAGACCAGATGAACTATGTCTTCCATCTAGTTCTGGCTGCTGGGCTTCAAGGTCATAGTATTTGTTTTAAATGGGGAACAAACACACAAAAATCAAATAACAGAAAGCAGAACAAACATAACAACCAAGAGAGATTGGATCCTTTTCTGTAGTAACAGGTGCTCTACCCAGAACCAAAAGCTCACAGGTTTGGCTTGTGGGTAATTTTTGCAGATTCCAGTGTGGTAGTTTCTTGGCTGCACAGTAGCAGTGTCTATGGGGACTGATGGAGCAAAGTAGCTCTCCTCCGTCTTTATCAACTGATTTGTGCTCTCTTCCCTATGACCAGGAGAGTTGAGGCAGCAGTTGGCTTACTTCCAGGGCTCAGTTTCTCATTAACCATAACTTGATCAATGCTTCTGTATACAGGAGCCGGGCAGCTTTGCTGCAGAGGCAGTATACCTCTGATACAAGAAGAAGCTGCTGGTTTAGATAGTGTTTTTGCTTTATATGGCAGGGGAGTCATGCAGAGAGCTATGGAAAATTCAGTTTCCCTGCTAAAATGTTCATTGACTTTTCCCATTTGTCCATTGACTAGGAATGGCACTGTGGGTTAATGCGCTGGACTGCAAAGTCGTTTGAATCACAGGGTGAGTGGTTCAAGCTCACCAGTTGCTCCTTGGAAACCCTATACAGGGTCACTGTGGGTCAGAATCAACTCGATGGCACTCAACAACAACACTAGGGATATCCCCTCCTCTATCAAATAATTTCCATTCTTTTTAGCTAGATTCCAGAAGAGGTGTTAAAGATGCTGTACCACAGCCTTTTCCCATTGCAAATATGTGGATCAAAACCTAGAAAGGAGAGAGAACTTTCAAAAGGACACTGTAAAGTTGGCCAGATGAGAATCCAGGCTTCTTGATTCATAGTCCATTAACCCGGGGTTCCCAAAACTGACTGTGCAGCGGAATCCCTTGAAAATCATTACAATAATTAACATCCATCCACTCTCTGGCAAACAAATAACAAAACCTGGTGATGTTGAATCCATCGATTCATGGTTCTGGTGTGGCGCTCGACTGCTAACCACAGGTCGCTTGTTCAAACCCACCATCTGCTAGTTGGAAACCCTATACAGCGTCGCTATGAGTTGCAACTGACTTGACAGCACTTAACAATGTATTACAGAGTAGAACTGCTCCATAGGGTTTCTACCAGGCCTTTTTTTTCTGAGGTTTGAGTGAGTTTGAGTGAGTTTGGTTAATAGCTAAGCACAGTTCGTATGTCCCACCCATGGACTTCAGCACATCCCAGGCATGTTGGATTAAAATACCTAGGGGTGAGAACCAGGACATTAGAATTTACCTGATCCTTAGTCATTTCAAGGAAGTTCTTGAGTGGAATGATAATTGGGGATCCCTGACTTCTACTTGTGACATTACACCTGGATTGGTCACAATAAGATTCTAGTGAGGCATTGTGAGTAGAACTCTTTCTTGATTTTCACATTTCTTGACAATATCTGATTCTCAGGCAGGATGGTTTGCTTTTATCTTCCGAAGCAAATCAAAGAAAGTTGAAATTGTTATATATTGCATAGAAATTGTTTATTGTCATGAATCCCTGATGCTTGACAAATTTTAGTTAAAGCATGCTTGCAGACATACTGCATTTGAGATTCTAAATGATTATGCAAACAACATCCCCCAGGATCTCTCTAAGGCAAGCAGAATGAGATACAGTGAAATTGCTAGAAAGCAGAGTTTTGATAATACGGTTAACTCAACTCATTGAGCTCTTTAATGTTTTTCTGGCCATGGACAAATGGCTGCCATCACTGTAGTAATTAAAACAGTCAATATAATTTACTAAATAGTGACTATGGCCTACGAATTAGACCAAATACTGGCATATATATGTCACGTAGTCACCATGAGTATTATAAGGTGTATTTTCTTCACCATTTTACTAAGGAGAAAACTAAGACTCAGGTTACAAAACTTGCCTAGAAAACACAGTTAAGAATATACAGAGCCAGATACTGAATTTGAAATCTGTCTAATCAGTGACTGTTTGCTCAGCATGTTTATAAAACGCCATTAATTTCACATGATCAAAATTTTCATCCAACAGTCTGTTTCTTCACCTCCACTTTACCATGGACTCTAGAATCACTAATGAGCTCTGGTAGTGTAGTGGTTACGACTCGGGCTGCGAACCACAAGGTCAGCAGTTCGAAACTACCAGCTGTTCCACGGGAGAAAGATGAGGCTTTCTGCTCCCGTAAAGATTTACAGCCTCAGAACCTGTTCAGGGTCACTATGAGTTGGAACTGACTTCACGGCACATAACAACAACAAGAACTAGAAACTCTAGAATGCAGTACTCATTTAAGGGGAAAATATTTTCCCCTAAATATACAATAAAAAATAAAACTGTATTCTGTAATTTATAAACAACAGACTTTCTTCACTCTAAATCTCTTCTTTTTTTGTTGAGGAAAAATGTTATTATTCTCTAGCATTGTTTCAATAACATGTGCATATTCTTGATAATTCATGCTGTATCACAGTTTGTTTTTGAAGTGGTGCTTTCTAAGGAATTAATAAGAGAAACTATAATTAATAAAAGGAGCTCTGGTAGTGCAGTAGTTAGGAGGCAGGCTGCTAACCTCAAGGTTAACAGTTCTAAACTACCAGCTCTTCCTTGAGAGAAAGGTGAGGTTTTCTACTCCAGTAAGATTTATAGTTTCGGAAACCCTACACAGTGTTACTGTGAGTCAGACCGACTCCATAGCTCACGACCACCACCACTACCACATAATTAGAAAAATAGTGAAGCATTTGGAATGACTTCTTCTAATTGTTAAACTTGTCATAAGTTTATAGGAAATATAGTATAATCACAGTTGTTTTTTTTACATATTTGAATTCTGTGTCTTTTAAAAAATGTGATATAAATAAATTCATAATAAAAATTTTAAATAACCTAAGTCCCACAAGTTAATATTTTTCAAGAAGTTCATAATATCAAAGTCGGTGATCCAAATGAATAGGGAATTGTATAGTTATGTCTGCATCATGATGCAGAGAAAATATCTTGTCATTATTTGTGAAGGTTACGTTTTCAGTTATAATTACATGAAGGTTACAGGTAAGACATTGCTCTCGAAGCACTTCAGGAGTTAGAGACAGAGCTAAGGAGGTACTTTGGACAAACCCTTAGATCCCCAGTGATAGAAATATTCACTGGATACTGAAAGTTTACACACTAAAGCTAATGTTCTTGTGTGAGGCTTACTTCTGGAGTCCTGGTGTGGCACTATGGGATTAAGCACTGGACCTCAAGGTCAGTTTGAACCACAAGGTCAGCAGCCACTCCTTGGTAACCCTATACTGGGTCACTATGAGTCAGAACCTGCTCGATGGCACTTAACAACAAGAAAGCTAATGATCTCTTTTTTAAAAAAAAAAAGTTTGTATTTTGATTTGAGTGAAGGTTTGCAGGGCAGATCATCAATTTTACATTCAACGAATCATATACTTTGTGTCATTACAATGATTATAATCCCCTCCATATACCATCAGTTAACAGTATTTCTCTCTATTCATTTTAGCTCTTTTTTTAAAAAAAAAACACCCAGGTATATATAGTAATTTAAACCACCAAAGGGCACATTTTGTAAGTTTGCCTCCTGGCCACCAGCTCTCAGTCCCTCTCTTTCCATGAATCTAGAGTCCTCAGTTGCTCCCTCTATCCAGGTCTGCATCTCTGTCTCTATCTCTGGTGTCACTGCTTCTCTGGATAGGGTCCCGCATTCCACTTTTGGTCTGTCCTTTGATGGTCCTATGGCCCTCTGTTCCTGGCATGTAAGATTAACTACTCCCCCATTTTTGTCATAAAACTTCTACCTTTACAATTATGACAGTCTCAGTCATGATAACTATTACTCACTATTGAATCATAAGAATCTTATCTCCATCTCTTTTCACCAGACCCATCTAGACAAAAAACTATTCAGTGGAGACTCTGTCTTTCCCCACACACTCTTAAACTAACCCCTCTTGAAGCCTTGTAAGCCAGTCACTTCTTGTGTTTATCGCCCCCCTCAGTTTAGGTAGCCAATGTTGTAAGTTGCCCATTCCGATCTACCCTGTATACTGAGGGGATAACATTGACACTTGGTGTGAAGACTCCTTCCCTCTCTGTTGGTATTTAGAGTTACTACATCCATGAGTATAGATCAAGTTCATCAAATTGTAGTAATTTACCTTGTTTACTTTATCAAACTTATTTTTTTTTTTTTTTTTACCATCCTCTAGTCGAGTTCTGATTATCAAGCCATCGAGGCTAGGTCAAATGGGTATTATCTTCAAATTTGGGCATTCTTGTGAGTCTCTCCTCACTTCATATCATCTGGATGCTTCACTTTCAGCTCTAACCCTCCATGGCTATGTCCTTGTCCAAGGGCTCGGGTGTCCCAGATTTCACCACACTTTGGACAAACCAGCCCTTCCTCTTCTCTCTCTCATCTCCAGGTCAGTGGGAGTCTATGGACCATGGATGAACTCAGCCCATTTCTTTATTGCTGTCTTTCCCCCTCTTCCACTCAGCAGTAGACCAATCTGGTCGCCAGCAAGCTTACTGCTTGCTCATGTGTTCCCTTTGAGTTTCAGTCTTAGGGGGAGGTTTGCCCTGAAGGGACTTGATTGCTTGCCTTGATGGCTTCTGGGAGAACAACTTGCTTACTCTTGTACTAGCCAATCATACTGCCACTTTTGTTTTGGATTTTTCCTGATGATCTTTCTTTGAAGATGTATCTTCTATTGCTCTAGCTGTTCCAGGCTGGTCTGTTTATCCTTTCTAGTGGGAATGTCCCACCACATAAGCTTCTGGATGGGGTTCAGGATTCCACCTAAGGTCCTAAACACTGCAAAAGCTCTGCAAGAGACCTGTTTCTCTGGTTAAGTTCTAGAACTCCATTTAGGTATTCCAATCAGTTACAGGCTAAAGACAGGCTTACAAGCTTTCTGTAATTATGTTCCCTGACATTCCTTTCTATCCCACTCAAGTATCTATTTTACAATAGTAGGCAAGGGAAAACAATATTCATAAGACAGTCAAGCTTCTTAGTATTATTTCCCCTCTTCAAACTATGCCTCAATCCCTGTATCACAGAGCCCTGTTGTTCCAAGGTTAAGCATGCATCACTATTTACCTCTGTCCTATTTAGCCCATGAAAACCTGCCTTAGTGTTCCCCTATCTACCTTGTTCTTCCACCCCTACCTCTTCTTGTGTATTTCCCTCCCCAACACCCAACTATATGGGTCTGCCCCTACCCTGTGCTCTACTGTCACCTCCCTCCATCTCCCCCAAACACTCCCACTGTACCCCCCACCAGTAACCAACAATGAATTTACCCCCTTTTAATATGGGTATCTTTTCTTAAGTTTTTACAATAATGGTCTTACACAATATTTGTTCTTTTGTGACTGACTAACTTCCCTCAACATAATGTTCTCAAGGTTCATCCATGTTATGCCGTGGCTTGCAGCTTCCTTGTTATTCTTCAAGGTAGTGTAATATTCCATTGTGTATATGGGTCGGAACCGACTCGATGGCACTTAACAACAACAACAATATGTACCAAAGCTTGTTTATCCATTCTTCCATTGATGGGCACTTAGGCTGTCTCCATCTTTTTGCTATTGTGAATAGTGCTGCTGTGAACATTGGTGTGCATATATCTTCTCGTGTTATGGCTTGTATTTCTTGTGAATATATATCAAGTAGAGGTATTGCTGGATCATAAGGTATTTCTATTTTCAAGTTTATGAGGAAATGTCATACTGTTTTCCAGAGTGGTTGGACCATTTTTCATTCCCACCAGCATTGTAGGAGGGTCCCAGTCTCACATCATCCTCGCCAGAATTTACTGTCCTCCGCATTTTTTGAACGTTGCTGTTATTTCTGGTTTGAGATGATATCTCATGGTTGTTTTGATTTGCATCTCTCTTATGATGTTGGAGGAGAATATTGAAAGTGCCATGGGCTGCCAAAAGAACCAACAGATCTATGTTGGAAGAAGTACAGCCAGAGTACTCCTTGGAGGCCAAGATGGCCAAACTTTGTCTCTTATTCTTCAGGCATATTGTCTGGAGGCACCATTCACTGGAGAAGGATAAAATGTTTGGTAAGTTGGAAGGTCAAATAAAAAGAGGAAGCTCCCAGTGAGATGGACTGGTAATGTGGCAGCATCAATGGGCTCAAGCATGGCAACAATTGTGAGGTTGGCTCAGGATCGGGTAGTGTTTTGTGCTCTTGTGCATAGGGTTGCTATGAGTCGGTACCAACTCGATGGTTCCTAACAACAACAACAACAGTGGTTAATGATCATGAACATTTCTTCATATGTTTGTTGGCTGCTTGAATCTCCTCCTTGGTGGAAGTATCTGTTCATATCTTGTGTTCATTTTTTAATTGGGTTACTTGTCTTTTTCTTGTAGATTTTTCTATAGATTTTAGAAATTAGTCCCTTGTCTGATATGTCATTGCAAAGATATTTTTCCCATTCTGTAGGCTCCTTTTTAAAATTTTAATTAGTGACATTCTTTAATGCGTATAAGTTTCTAATTTTTAGAATGTCCCAGTCATCTATTTTGTCTTCTTTTGTTTGTATAATTTTTGCAATGTTTAGTAATCTGTCTGTGTTCTGGATTAGAGCACTTAAATTTGTCACTATTTTTACACTGATGACCTTTATAATTCTGGGATTCACATTTAGGTCTTTAATCTATGCTGAGTTGGTTTTTTTATATGACATGATGTAAAGGTCTTGTTTCAATCTTTTGCATATCAATTTCCAGTTCTGCCAAAACAATCTCTTGAAGAGACTATATCTTCCCTACTCAATGTACTTTGACCCTTTGTCAAAGATCAGTTGGCTGTATGTGTTGTTGTTGTTGTCAGGTGCCATCGAGTCGGAACCGACTCATAGCGACTCCATGCACAAAAGAACGAAACAATGTTCGATCCTGGGCCAACCTCACCACCGCTGCCACCCCCGAGTCCATCAATGATGCCACCTGGCCGATCCATCTCGTTGGAGGTCTTCCTCTTTTTCTCTGACCCTCCACCCTACCCAGCATGACATCCTTCTCCAACGATTGTTTCCTCCGGACTACATGTCCAAAGTAGGAGAGACGAAGCTTAGCCATCCTGGCCTCCAAGGAGCACTCTGGCTGCACTTCTTCCAAAACAGATCTATTGGTTCTTTTGGCAGTCCATGGCACCCTCAGTATTCTCCTCCAACACCACAACTCAAAGGCATCAATTCTTCTACGATCCTCTTTATTCACTGTCCAGCTTTCGCATCCATATGAGGCTATTGAAAACACAATGGCCTGGGTCAGGCGCACCCTAGTCCTCAAGCTGACATCTCTGCTCTTCAATACTTTAAAAAGTTCCTGTGCAGCAGATTTGCCCAGTGCAATACGTCGTCTGATCTCTTGACTGCTACTTCCGCGAGTGTTGATAGTTGATCCAAGAAGAATGAAGTCCTTGACAACTTCAATCCTTTCTCCATTGATAAGAATGTTGTTTATTGGTCCAGTGGTGAGGATTTTTGTTTTCTTGACATTGAGATGCAATCCATATCGAAGGCTGTGCTCTTTAATCTTCATAAGTAAATATTTCAAGTCCTCTTCACTTTCAGCGATCAAGGTTGTATCATCTGCATATCGCAGGTTGTTAATGAGTCTTCCTCCAATCCTGATGCCACGTTTTTCTTCATAGAACCCAGCTTCTCGTATTATTTGCTCAGCATACAGGTTGAACAAGTATGGTGAAAGAATACAACCCTGTCTCACACCTTTCCCAATTTTAAAACTTTCAGTGTTCCCATGTTCTGTTCGAACAACTGCTTCTTGGTCTAGGTACAGATTTCTTAGAAGTACAATTAAGTGTTCTGGAATACTCATACTTCTCAATGTTGTCCATAGCTTGTCATGATCCACACAATCAAAAGCCTTTTGGCTGTATGTGGATGGGTTAATTTCTGGATTCTCACTATCAGTCCTGATAGCAATTATTCACTATTGTACCACAAGAGTCTTATCCCCATTTCTTTTCATCAGCCCCTTCCAGACAGATTGGATACTACTCAGTGGAGATTCTACCTTCCCCCATGCCCTCTGGATCTAGGCTCCCTCTTGAAAGTTTTTAAGCCAGTCACTTCTTGCCTCTGTAGCCTCCCCATTTTGGGTATCCTATGTCTAAGTTGCCCATCCCTTTCTACCCTGCATACGGTGTGTGTGTGTGGAGCAGGGGGGACGGGGAAGGGAATGATCCTCGTTATAAAGTTTTGTTCCCTCTTTTGAGCTACTGCATCTATATGTATAGGTCATGTTCATCAGATTGTATCAGATTACTCTAGTTTTCCCTCCTCTTTCTTCTTCTAGTTGAGTTCTGATCATCTAGCCATTGTAGCCAGGTCAAGTCGGTATTATCTGCAAGTGTGGGTGTTCTTGTTTATCTCCCCTCACTTCTTTTAGCTGGACGCTTCACTCTCCACTCTAGTCCTCTGTGGCTGTGTCACTGTCTCTGGGCCCAGGAGTTCCCAGATCTTGCCACACTGCTGACCAACCAGGTCTCATCCCGGGTTTACAGGAGCCTATTGAACGTGGTCAGACTTAGTTCACAACTTCATTGCTATTTTTCCCTCACTTCCCCTTATCGGTGACCAACGTGGTCATGAGGCTGTAATTCTTTAAAGATGAGCAGAAAGCCTCATCTTTCTCACATTTAGCCGCTGGTGGGTTTGAACTGACTAGCTTGTGGTTAGCGGTTCAGTGCTTATCCTACAGTTCCACCAGGGCTCCTTAAAGAGAAAGTTGTTTCACTCACTTTCCCATCTTGCCTGTTAGGAATTAGGTGACCTATTTAATTAAGTTTATGTTGTTAAATGTTAAATGCAGTTGAGTTGGTTCCAGCTCGTAGCTGCCCTGTATAGGGTTTCTGAAGAGTGGTTAATGGGTTTAAACTGCCAGTCAATCTTGTGGTTCCAGATGACATTGTGGTTCAGTGCATTATTCTGTAGTGCCACAAAGAAGGACTGTTTAAAGAAACCTGAATGGTGGTGTATCAGGGTCAAGCAAAAGCACGGAGTCTACAATTACCTTTAATCCAGAAGAGGTAAGGAGAGCAATTACCTGAACCATCCAACAGAAGGGAGATAGAAGAGTAAGTAACCTGATCCAACTCTCTTCCTGTGTTCTGATCTCCTTCTGATGTACCACATTAATCAAATGTAAAAAGCAAGTGTTGAGGACAAGCGAGTCCATTTTTGCAGTGCATAGTGACCAGCCTCCTAGTGTGCAGTAGAGAAGGGAAGGGTCAATTTGGAAGAATCAATGAAAGATACTCAGTTTTTTGTTTACTTGGTGCTTTATGAATATATTAGTAGATTCTGAGAATCATGTCACTGGGAAGGGATTCCATTAACTCCATTATTGTATTCCAAAATACAATAAAAATCTACCAACACACTAGGATGCTATTAAGGTTTAGAATTGCAGTTTTCTAGCTTGAACTACAAGCCGTAACAGTCCTCACTGTGCTTGGCATCATTTTTATTATGCATGTGGCTATGATTGATGCCCTTTTTCTCTAATTGTTCTTCACATTTTCATCATGGTTTCAAAGAAGCAGCCCTCTATCTTTGGAAGATATTGGGATTGGAAGCTTCCACAACTTTAAATGGCTTATGTGACCTCAGCTCAATGTTCACATCCATGGAATGGTAGCACCTGTCCTGCCTATTTTACTGAGTTGCTTTGAAGATCAAGTCATCAGACATATAAAATGTAAAATGCATTTTATTTTTAAAATGTACTAATCATAAGAGTACATTCATAAGTAAGAGCTATGAATCTTCCTGGAAGGATAAAAATGTGTCCTATTTTTTTGTATTATCTACACATCTATTGAGTAGTTGGGTAATTTGAACTTTAAAATCTAAATAGAAGTTTAATTTTTAATTATCAATTCAGATAAATCTAAAAAAGGTAGCCACAAGAAAATTTGAATCCCAACCACCAGGTATAATCTGTGCATTCTCCTCCAACCACCTATTAAAAATAAAACCACAGCTCTTGATTCACATGGGTTATATTTGTGCAAGTTATCATAATGAAACCCATTGTGTTATATTTAAATACTATTTATAACATGTTTAATTCATTGCCTCTGTTAACCACAAAGGGATATGCTTAGAATAAAATTTGTAAAATAAAAATGTATCTAAAGGAAAATAGAAATTGCTCATAATTTCCCAACTCCAGAAAAAAAGATTTTGCCTGTTTTTACAAGTATATGCACAGATTATTCCTTTACAATTGGGTTCCATTGTTGTAGTGTTTCCATATAATATACTGTGAACGTATTTTCATGTTATTATATATTTTAACTTAATTTTAATGATTACATAAGATTACCTCAATTTTGAATTCAATCCCATATATATATATATATTTTAAAGTGACATGTTTGTCAAAAAAAGGTGACCTTCTTCCCTTTCCTAAGTAATCATGTTAGAATGGTGTCAGAAATCATTGACAGTTATGTTTTTCTTAAAAACAAAGTGAATCAACTTGGTTCTAACTTGGCTCTGAGTTGTGAGGAACTCCGTGTAGAACAGAGTAGAATGTTGATCAGACCCATGTCATCATCACGATTTGTTGGTGTGCTTGAATCCTTTGCTGTTAAGGTGCTTCTGTTAAGTCTTGTTGAGTCAATTCTGGCTCATAGTAGCCCTGTGTAGGGTTTCTGAAGCTTTTAAGTCTTTGTGGGAGCAGAAAGCCTCATGTTTCTCCATTGGAGTAGGTAGTGTGCTCGAACCACTGACCTTATGGATCACAGGCCAGTGCTTATTGTATGGAGACACTGTGCTCCCTGTCTTTGCTGTATAAACTATATTTTGCATACCTGAGTATGTTGTTGTTGTTGTTAAGTACCCTGGAGTCGGTTCCGACTCATAGTGACCCTGTGCAGGGTTTCCAAGGCTGTACATCTTTATGGGAACAGAAAGCCTCATCTTTCTCCCACTGAACAGCTGGTAGTTTCGAAACTGCTGACCTTGAGGTTAGCAGCCCGAATTGTAACCACTACACTATCTGATTATAGCTACATTTTTATTGCTGAGGGGATTTTCTTTTGATTTATAAATCCCAAACAATTCCTTGTTACTTGTTGTTTTTGTTAGGTGACATCGAGTCAATTCTGACTCATAGTAATACTTTGCAAAACAGAATGAAACACTGACCTCCTCACAGTGATTTTTTATGTTTGAACCCTTTGTTGCTGCTGCTGTGTCAAACCATCTCATTATGAGTCATCGTTTTTTTCGCTAACTTTCTTCTTAATCAAGAATGATATCCTTCTCCATGGACTGGTCCTTCTTAACAACATGTCCATCGTATGGGAGACACTGTGTCTCCATCTTGCTTCTAAGGAGCATTCTGCCTATACTTCTTCCAAGACTAATTTGTTTGTTCTTCTGGCTCTCCTTTATACTTTGAATATTCTTCGCCAACAAAATAATTCAAATGTATCAATTTCTCTATGGTCTTTCTTACTCTGTTTGAACATTCATATGGTATCATGGCTTGGATCAGGGACACCTTAGTTCTCAAACTGATAACTTTGTTCTTCAAAATTTTGAAATGGTCTTTTGCAGTTAATTTGTCCAGTACAATACTTCATTTGATTTCTTGACTGTTGTTTGTGGTTCCAAGAAAAATAAAGTCTTTGACAACTTCAATCTTTTCTCCATTTATCATGATATTATTTATTGGTTCAATTCTGAGGATTTTTTTCTCTTTACATTGAGTTGCATCCTGTACTGAAGACTGTAGTCTTGTGATCTTCTTCAGTAAGAATTTCAAGTCCTCTTTGCTCCCAGCAAACAAAGATGTATCATCTGCATATTGTAGGTTGTTGTTAAGTGCTGTCCAGTCTATTCCTACTCATAGCAACCCTTTGTAGGGTTTCAGATGAACAGCTGGTGAGCCTGGACCATCAACTTTGTGGTTCAAATGACCTTATGGCTCAGTGCATTATCCCAGTGCTCCATATCAGGACTCTATATCATAGGTAGTTAATGAATTTTCCTTCAATCTTCCTGCTACATTTTAAAAATTATCTAACTTCCTGCCACATTTTAAAAATGATCTAGCTTCCTGGATTATTTGCTCAGGTTAGAGATTAAATACGTATGATGAAAAGGACAACCATGCCATATAACTTTCCTGATTCTAAACCATTCAATGTCCAAATAACTGCCTCTTTTTCTATGTACAGGCTCCTTAAGTACAATTAGGTATTCTAGAATTCCCATTCTTTGCAATGTCATCCAAAGTTTATTATCCACATAGTTGATAAACACCTTTGCATAGTCAGTAAAGCACAAGTATATACATCTCTGGTATTCTCTACTTTCAGCAAAGATCCATATGATGTCAGCAATTTCCCTAATTTCGTGTCCTATTCTAAATCCAGCTTGATTTTCTGACTATTCCCTTTTGATGTACTACTGCAACCATTTTTTAATTGTCTTCAACAAAATTTTACTTGCATGTGATATTAATGATGTGGGTTGATGATCTCTGCATCCTGTTAGGTCATCTTTCTTGGGAATGGGTGCAAATATGGATTTCTTTCACTCAATTGGCCAGGTAGCTGGCTTCCAATTATTTTTTTTGTTTGCATGGATGAGAGAGTACCTACAGCACTGCATAAGTTAATTGAAAATTTTCAATTTGTATTCCATCATTTCCTGGAAGCTTGCTTTTCATCATTGCCTTCAGTGAAGCTTGGACTTCTTTTAATACTATCTGATTAGATTATGCAGTGTCTGTTTAAATGATTGAACATTGACCAATTCTTTATTGTATAGTGAGTGACTGTGCATTATTTCCATAACCTTTTGATGCTTTCTGTGTCATTCAATATTTTTTCCATGTTGTTGTTAAGTGCCGTTGAGTCAGTTCTGACCCATAGCGATCCTGTATAGGGTTTCCAAGGAGAGGCTGGTGAGCTCGAACTGATGACCTTGTGGTTCAAACAACTTTGCAGTCCAGAACATTAGCCTACAGTGCCACACCAGGATAGATTCCTTCAATATTGCAACCTGAAGCTTGAATGTTTTTATTTATTTATTTATTTATTTTCAGTTCTTTCAGTTTGAGAAATACAGGGTGTGTTCTTCCCTTTTGATTTTCTAACTCCAGGTCTTTGCACATTTAAATTATAGTATTTTGCTTTGTCTCCTTAAGCTGTCCCTTGAAATTTTCTGTTTAGCTCTTTTTGCTTCATAATTTCATCCAGTCACTGCAGTTTCTCTATGTTCAAGAACAAGTTTACGTTTCTCTTTTGACATTCATTTTGGCATTTTCTTCTTTTCCTGTCTTTTTAATAACCTTTTGCTTTCTTCGTGTATGATGTTCTTGATGTTATCCCTCAACTCTTTTGAACTTCAGTCATTAGTGTCTAATTCACCAAATCTGTTTGTGATGGTCTCTAAATTTAGGTGAGATATATTCAAGGGCATATTTTGTTCTTATGGATTTGTTCTAATTTTATTCAGTTTCAGCCAGAACTTACATATGAGCAATTGGTAGTCTGTTCCACAGTCGGCCTGAAGCCTTGATTTGGTAATGACATTAAGCTTCTCCATTGTAGATGTAGCCAGTTTCATAACTGTGTATGCCATCTGGTGAGATCCTTGTATGTTGTTTAAAATGGTATTTTCAGTGACTAACTCATTGGTCTTGCAAAATTCGGTCACGCTACAGTATCATTTTTGTCAGTCTATTCTCTTTGTTTCCAACTTCTGCATTCTAATTACCAGTAATGATCAAGGCATTTTTATTTCATGTTTGGTCATCTAAATACTGAAGAAGTTGGTGGAATTATTCAATTTCATCATCACTGGCTTCAGTTGTTGATGCTTAATTAATGGTGATATTAACTGGTCTTGATTGTAAGTTCATTTGTTGTTGTTGTTATATGCCATGGAGTTGGTTCCAACTCATAGCAACCCTGCACAGGGTTTCTGAGGCTATAAATCTTTACAGGAGCAGAAAGCCTCATCTTTCTCCCATGGAACAGCTGGGAGTTTCAAACTGATGACCTTGAGGTTCGCAGCACGATCATAACCACTACGCTACCAGAGCTCCTTGGATACTATCTTATTACAGACAGCATTGTACTTCAAAATAGATCTTAAAATGCTGTTTTTGATGATGAACGTGATGCTATTTCTCTTCAGTTCTTCATTCCTGGCTTGTTGCTGTTAATTGCCATCTAGTGGGTTCTAACCTGGTATAGGATTCCCAAGAAGCAGCTGGTGAGTTTGAACTGCCAACCTTGAGGTTCAAACTGATCTTGTGGTTGAGTGCTTATCCTACAGCATATTAAACCATATAGTAGTCCTATTCAGAATGGCCAATAGTAGTCCATTGCAGTTCACTAATACCTAGAATATCAATATTTATGCATTACATTTCATTTTGACAACTTCTAATTTTCTTTTATTCATCTTTTGTATATTCCATGTTCTGATTATTAATAAATATTTACTGCTGTTTCTTATCATTTTGAGTTGTGCCCCATCAGCAAATGAAGGTCCAGAAAATGGTACTCCATTCACATTAAGGTCAACTCTCCTTTGAGGAGGCAACTCATCTCCAGTCTTATTTTGGGTGTCTTTCAACCTGAGGCATTCATATTCCAGCACTATAGAAGATAATGTTCTGCTGCTTTTCATAACATTTTCAGTGACTAACCATTCAGAAGTGGTTCACCTCTTCTCCCTCCTAGCCTTCATCTAAAATCTCGGTTGAAGCCAGTCTACCATGGGTGAACCTACAGATATTAAAACACAATATATAATCTACCACAATAAGGCAAACTGACAGATAAGTGATACTAATAATCCTAAAATTGATAAAATACAAGCCAATTTCCTTCAAATTGCTTCTGACCCATGGTGACCTTATCTGTGTCAGAGCAGAACTGTATTCCATAGGGGTTTGAATGGCTATGACCTTTCAGAGACAGATCTCCAGATGTTTTTCTGAAGCACCTTTGTTGTTGTTGTTGTTAAGTGCTGTCAAGTTGATTCCGACCCATAGCGACCCTGTAGAGGGTTTCCAAGGAGCAGCTGGTGAGCTTGAGCCACCGACCTTGCAGTTCAAATGACTTTGCAGCCTGATGCATTAATCATAGCGCCACACCAGCTTTGGGTAAAGCCAGACCTCCAACTTTTAGTAGCAGTTGGCCACTGAACTGTTGGCATCACTTTGGTACTCCTAAATAATAATTATAAGTCATATGTATTGAATATTTATTGGTTTTGGTCATACTAGTCAGAGATGCATATTTTATGCTCATAGCAGATCCCAAAGTTAGGTAATCTTCTATGGATAAGACTTAGAGGTTCCATAAAATGCCCAAGGGCTCAGACTGTTGAATTAAAAACCTAAGAATGTTTTCAATATGTCAGACATTAGAACTCATGATCTTATCATTTATGTTAACTGTTTAGCCACAGATTATACTGCCTACTTCTACTATAAAACTAGAGTGAATGACACAGATGTTGTTGCATATTTTTAGTTCATATATGAATCTTTTGTTCTCCTTTCTCTTTCTTGTACTTCCCAGATCATCCTTAATTTTGAGTCATACTCATGTGCTTCAAGGACCCCTGGTAGTGTAGTGGTTCCACGCGGGGCTATTAACTGTAAGCTCAGCAGTTCAAATCTACCAGCTGCTCCATAGGAGAAGAAAGAGGCTTTCTGTCCCCATAAAGATTGACTGCAGAGTCTCTGAGGTCTTCAGGATGAAACATGTGATTCAAAGATTCTCTCTTTGAGAAGCAGGTAGAATGGAGGCTATTCAGGCTGCAGCTCACCCGGAACCTAACTGATACTCAGATAGCTCATGGTGTTAATAGATGAGGCTATGACAGTTTTGGACATAACTCTGCATTGAGCAAATGGCAAAAGGCAGGTAGGACTGAGTGAATCTGAGGAGGTCCATGAAGTAGGGCTTTGAAAATAACAACATTTGGGAGGAAGTGAGCAGCAACTTTTTAGTTTTGACTGTGTTTTCCCTTCTTTCTGTTGAGATGTGTAGTTACAGTCTGGAATCCTTTGTAGTCCTGAATATGTAGTACCCATAAACTGTTGTTGTATGCCCCTCTCCCACATTCATTTTAATCTTGACTAGTTGAATCTCCAACTTATTCTCTTAGTTGGTGCCACATCTTGATTAGGAATGGAAAAATGTTATTGTTGCTTTGGGTCAGCAGAAGGTAATTCATATATATATCAAAACAATGACTTAGGGCATATCTGCATCCCAAATTTTCATGCAGAATATGGACCATAATTTCCCTCTACTCTAAAATCCTTTAACCTAAATGGGGTTCTAGTGTCATCACACTCACTAAGAAGTTCATTATCACATCAACATGAAGACATCTTTATTGTTGTCCCACTTTGTTCCTTTCCACCCAGCTAACAGATTCTTTTTTCCAGCATGAGTTGGTAGGGGTTGGGATTGGAACGTAGGCTAACATATCCACAAATCTTTCCTGTTTTAAGGTAGATTGCAAAGACTTTTAAACTTACAAGCCAACAATTTTAATCTCTTTCTCTCTCTCTCTTTTTTTTTTTTTTTTTTCTATTCTGGATCTATGATTAACTTTCTCCCAAATGGAAAATGCTAGATTCCAATCTCCAGAATGGTGGACCATCTGGAGATGCTGAGGGTATGAAAGTTGAGGAAACAGTGAATAACTAAAATGTGCATATCATCTCACAACTTGTATGTGTTATTGAAGTGAGTCATAAGAAAACAAAATCTCCTTTGGAGAATGTAGTCCTGAGGAGTCAGGTCAGGGCCAGTGTCTTTATAGGACCCCATAGAAACTCATGGAGGAATCTGCTAGCTTGGCAATGACCCTTAACTTCCTCTCTCTCAAATTCTGTAACAGACGTCCCCATCAAACACACCTGATTGTTTTCACTAGGCTTTCTCCACCCAGCATTCAGGGCCATTTTGCCTGAAACATTGTGTGGTATCTATTGTATTTCCAGACCTGGAGTACTACACTTTGTTGTTTCTTTCTGTTGAAATTTATTCCTTTAGCACAAAATCATGAGGTATCATTCATCAAGCTCTCAGAAGTAAGCATGAACTGATTTCTGGATTTGGAATCAACCAGTACTGTTATTAAAAGAATGAATTTACATTTCCTACACATAAGAACTTTGTCAGTCTTGAGAATGGCAAGAAAAGGAGAGCTAATGGAATTCAATAAAATAACTAAAATGGGTCTGTTTACAGTCTTGCAGCTTTTGGAGCTTAGCATTTAAATATAGCCACAGAGTGGCTCATAAATTAAATGGGTAAGTGTTTGGAGCAAGAATGTTCGCTTACTGTCATTCTGGACATGAGGTTCAATTTTCTTCTTGGAATAAATATTGAAGCTTAAGTTGACTGCATTGAATTTTTCTATCAGTTGTTGGGTTGGCTTCTTTTTTGTTCTTGCTTTTATTTTTTAATCCACAGAATGTGAATGTCTGTCTTTTCAGTCTGTTCCCACACCACCTTCACAGTTCATGAAATGGCACTGAACTCTGGTGTCAGCATCATGGTTTTACAATGAGGTATTGCACCTTTCCGACTGTTTCCACCTTGCTCCTGTCCATGCAGGAAATACCAAAAGACTGGCAGATATGGAAATGCCTCCCATGTATATTCATTTGGTATTTGGTTCTAGTACCGAATATGAATGGGTCTTGAATTTTATTTCTAAGTCAATATTGAACTCAAATGTCAGTCATTTGTCAAGAGTACATTTTTTCTAACTAAGCATTACCATTCTGCTCTTTTCAATATCAAATCAAAACATACTGGCACTTACGAGTACATAATGTATACAAGAAATTGTGCTGTAGGCTTCCTAGTACAGACCCACAACATTCTGGTCCCAGATCTCAAAAGTTTTATAAACGATTGTAGGAGGCAACACATGCATTAGCATTATAACTAGAAAATATTTTGATGACTATGAAGACAAGTATCTTAGTTTCCTTCTTTGAGAAATGGAGATGATAATACTTTCTATTTCTTGTATTTGACATGCTGATTAATTGAGTTGCACTATTGAGTTCAGGAACTAAAATATTGTAAGTACTCAGTATGTGATGGTGGTGGTAGTGTTTGTGTGCCATAGAGTTGGTTCAGACTCATAGTGACCCTTAAGAGTTTTTGAAGCTGTAAATCCTTACGAGAGTAGAAAGTTTCATCTTTCTCCCTGGGAATGACTGGCCAACTCAAACTGATGACCTTGTAGTCAGCAGCCAATCTCGTTTTCCAATACTGGGGATAATCCAGACTCATTGCACTTGTAATACAGCTACTCTGTAATACAACTGACACCCCATTGTGTTACAGAGTAGAAGTACTGCTTCATAGGGATTTTTAGCTATTATCATAGCAGAACCAGATCACCAGTATTTCTTCAGTGGTACCACTGAGATGGTTGAAACAACCAACTTTTTGGTGAGCAGTCAAACAAACTGTGCCATTTAGGGATCTATCAGTACTATACAAGGGGGATTCAAATGTTTGTAGAAAATTCCATTATCTATCAATTCCATTTTTCCATGAACATACATATATAAACAAAAAGAGGGCTATGAAGAGTCCATGAAATAGAATTTTGTGCATGAACTATTTGAAGCCCATTTGTATGTATGTATGTGAATGAATATATATATATATACACATATGTACATATATTACATATATATACATATCCACCATTTATCGGGCAGTTTGTTATGCTGTGGTGGCTTGTGTATTGCTGTGATTCTGGAAACTATGTCATGGGTATTTTAAACACCAGGGGTCAACAATGGTGGACAGATTTTAGTTGAGCATCCAGAACAAGACAGACTATGAAGAAGGAAAGATGAACTACTTCTGAATATTTAGCCACTGAAAACGTTATGAACAGCACCAGATCTGGAACACTGTCAGCACAAGATTATTGAATATTGAAACTTGTTGAAACATAGCAGAATATTGTCTGATATAGTGCCAGAGGATGAGCCCCTCAGAGTAGAAGGCACACAAAATGTGACTGGGAAAGAGCTGCCTCCTCAAAAGTACATTTGACCATGATGATGTGAATGGAGTAAAGCCTTCAGGACTTTTATTTGCTAATGGGGCACAACTCAAAATGAAGAGAAAGAACCAAAAACATCCATTAGTCAGAACATGGAACGTACGAAGTATAACTCTAGGAAAATTGGAAACTGTCAAAAATGAAATGAAACACATAATCATCAATATCCTAGGCATTAGAGAGCTGAAATGGACTGGTATTGACCATTTTGAATCTGGCACATGGTTTACTATGCCAGGAATAACTAACACATTGAAGAAGAATGGTGTCACATTGATCACCAAAAAGAACACATCAAGATCAGTCATGAAGTACAAAACTATCTATGGTAGGATAATGTCCATACTCATACAGGTTGTTGTTGTTGTTGTTGTTATGTGCTGTGGAGTCGGTTCCAACTCATAGCGACCCTATACAGGGTTTCCGAGGCTGTAAATCTTTTCTGCAGCAGAAAGCCTCATCTTTCTCCTGTGGAACAGCTGGTAGTTTCAAACTGCTGACCTGAAGGTTTGCAGCCCGATTCATAACCTCTACGCTACCAGAGACCAGATAATACTACAGTTATTCAAATTTGCACACTAACTACTAAAGCCAGTGATGAAGAAATTAAAGAATGCTGCAAACTTCTTCAGTCTGAAATTGATTAAATATGCAGTCAAGATATATTGATAATTACAGGCAATTGGAATGCAAATGTGGGAAACAAAGAGGACGAATTAGTAGTTGGAATTGGTGATAGGAATGATGTCGTAGATAGCACGATAAAATTTTGCAAGATCGGTGAGTTGTTCATTGCAAGTGTGTTTTTAAACAACATAAAAGACAACTATACACATGAACCTAACCAGGTGGAATACTCAGAAATCAAACTCAGTACGTCTGTGGAAAGCGACGGTGGAAAAGCTGTACATCATCAGCCAAAATAAGAACAGGGCAGACTCTGGAACAGTCAAATATTATAATATAATGTGCAAAGACCTGGAATTAGAAAACCAAAAGAGAAGAGAACATTCTCATAATTTCTCAAGCTGAGGGAACTGAAAAAAAAAAAAAAAAAATTAAACCTCAATTTGTGGTAATTTAGGATTTTATGGGCAAAATACTGAATGATTCAGAAAGCATCCAAAGAAGATGGAAGAAATATCCAGAGGCACTATACCAAAAAGAAATGGTTGATATTCAACCATTTCAAGAGGCAGCATATGATCAAGACCCAATGATCCTGCAGGAAGAAGTCCAAGGTGCATTGAAGTAATTGGCAAAGAGCAAGGCACCAGCAATAGGTGGAATACAAATTGAAATCTTTCAACAAAGTGAGGTGGAACTGGATACACTTACTCATCTATGCCAAGAAATTGGGAAGACAACTACCTGGCTAACTGACAGGAAGAGATCTGTATTTGTGTTCATTCCAAAGAGAGGTGACTCAATGGAATGCAGACATCATTGCAAGTAATATTTTACCAAAGAGAATGCAAACGCAACTGCAACCCTACACTGACTGAGAACTTCGAGACATTCAAGCAGGAGTCAGAAGAGGATGAGGAATGAGGGATATTTTTGCTGACGTCAGATGGACATTGAAAGCAGAGAATACCAGACAGATGTTTACTTGTGCTTGTTTGACTACGCAAGGGCTTTTGATTGTGTGGATCATGACAAGCTATGGACAACAATGTGAAGTATGAGTATTCTGGAATACTTAATTGGGCTCAGGAGGAAACCCTAAATAGACCAAGAGGTAGTTGTTTGAACAGAACAAGGTAATACTGAATGGTTTAAAATTAGAAAAGGTGTGCACCAGGGCTGTATTCCTCTAGCATACTTATTCAAACTGTATGCTGAGCATATAATCCTAGAAGCAGGGCTATATGAAGAAAAACATGTCATCAGGATTAGAGGAAGACTCATTAACAACCTGATTTATGCAGATGATACAACCTTGTTTACTGAAAGTGAAGCGGATTTAAAATATTTACTGATGAATCAGAAACCACAGTCTTTGGTATAGGTTGCATCTCAATGTAAAGAAAACAAAAATCCTCAAAACTGGACCAATAAACAGCATCCATATTAATGGAGAAAAGATTGAAGCTGTCGAAGACTTCATTTTGCTCAGATCAACCATCAACACTCATGGAAGCAGTAGGCAAGAAATCATATGACATATTGCATTAGGCAAATCTGCTGCACAAGATCTCTTTAAAGTGTTGAAGAGCAAAGATGTTAGTTTGAGGACTTAGGTGCACTTGACCCAAGCCATGGTATTTTCAGTAACCTCATATGGATGTTAAAGTTGGATAGCGAATAAGGAAGACCATAGAAGAATCAAATAATCTGAATTATAGTGTTGGATAAGAATATTGTAAGCATCATGGACTGCCAAACAACAACAACAACAACGCAGATTTCAGCTGGAAGAAGTACAGTCAGAGTGCTCCTTAGAAGCCAGGATGGTCAAACTTAATCTCTCATACTTAAAACATACTATCAGGAGAGACCAGTCACTGGAGAAGGATACCATTTTTGGTAAAGTAGAGGGTCAGAGAAAAAGAGGAAGACCCAACAAGATGGATTTGCACAATGGCAGTTGTAATGTCTCAGGTGTATCGATGGTTGTCAGGTTGACCTAGGACTGGGTAGTGTTTTATTCTTTTGTGCACAGGGTCACAATGAGTCTGTAAAGGCTCAATGGTATCTAACAATAACAACAATACATGTGTACATACATGTATGTACACACATATAGACATTGCATACGCACAACACATGTTGTATTATATGTTGTATTATACACACACACACATATATACACACACACACACACACACATATACATATGTTGTTGCTGAGTGCCACCGACCTTGTGGTTCAAACTGACTTTACAGTCTAGCATGTTAACCCACAAATGCCACTGCAGGAGTCCACATATATATATGTTGTTGTTGTGAAGTGCCATCGAGTTGATCCCAATCCATGGTGACCCTGTGTATTATTTATAAGAAGTGACTGGTAAGCTTGAACCACTGGTCTTACAGTTCAAAGTGACTTTGCAGTCCAGTGAATTAACCCATAGCACAATACCAGGACTCTCACATATATGTATGTTTATTTGTTGTTAAATGCTGTTGTTAAGTCGGTTCTGACTCACAGTGACCCTGTATAGGGTTTCTGAGGAGCAGCTGGTGAGTTTGAACTGTCGACCTTGTGGTTCAAACCAACCATTTGGTTCAGTACTTATCCTATAGTGCCACACCCGGGCTCCACATATATATGTTGGTGGCCCTGAGTGGATTCAAACTAACCTTCTGTTTATCTTCTTAATGCTTCACCATGTGCCAACAGAGTTCACTCATAGGAATTTAGTTGGGTTTCTAAGAATGATTGGCAATAAGGACTAGCAAGGGAAAAAAGCAAACTTGTAAGGGATATTCAAAGTGGCAATAGAGTGTCCTTTTAAGTTCTATCTGCTCTTCAGTTTTGTGTGACTCAGCATTGTGTGAAATAAAAAACTCTTTTAAAATTTTAAGAAAAAAAAAGGTTTAAGGGAAAAAATCTCATACAGAAATATCTAGCTTAGTAAGGAAATTGCCCAGCCGAGATCTAAGAAAAAGAGCTGAATTTTATTTTCAGACTTATTTACTAACTCTTTGGCTCTATTTTTGTGTTGTCAGAACTGCAAGATGATGGAGCTCAGTTGCTTCAATCTATACAGCACTCTGCCTGGCAAGTTTATAAGATTTCTTAGATGAATATAAAATCTGCAAGTAGATGAACGTTTTTGTGTGTGTGTGAACTGAGTGATAGTTTACATGGGAGAACATCAGCTTTACACCATCATTTCATTATAATGATTACAATCGTCTCTGTGTAACATCATTCAACAGTATTTGCTTCCATTCCCTCTGTTGTTGTTGTTGTTTTTGGGGGGAGGCAGGGGGAGTAGATTTAGACACTTTTAAGAGTGTCTAAATCTTAGGATACTGACATTTGCCTTCAGCTTTTGTGTATAGGATTTTAGATGATTTGGAAATACTTCATGTACTCTGGTTTGCCTATTCTTTTTAATCTTAAGTGTTTTTTGCATATAAAAATTTAGTTATAGATATTTTTAAAAATCTTAGTTGTGTACAAATTATCTTAGACTAGAGCATCTTGAAAACATTTTCTTGATGTTTTTATAAAATAGTCAAACCACGTTTGAGAAAGATATTTAAATATGACAAAACAATGTTCCTGTTACTCCTTTTCTAAACTCTGTGTGAAAAATAATCCCTTTGTATTTGTCCTTGGAAGCCTCTTAATCTCTTAGATTCTATTTTCTTCTCTTATCTTTTATAAGTTACAATTTTTAGTTCTCTTTTTGGACTCCCATATTACTTTGTTTCAAATTATTATATACAACTATTTTCACTAGCTATTATAATAAAGTTGTTGTTGTTAAGTACCTTCGAGTTGATTTTGACTCATAGTGACCCTGCATAGGTTTTCAAGGAGCAGCTGGTAGATGTGACCTGCCGACCTAGTGGTTAGCAGTGTAGTACTTATGCTTCAGCACCACAACAAGTGCATCCCTTTAAAAGTGTCCTTTTTGGTAATGACTAATATGGTGTTGTGGACTCCTGGTATAGTGCTGTAGGATCAGCACTGGACTGTGAAACCACAAGGTCAGCTATTCAAACCTACCAGATGCTCCTTGAAAATCTATACAGGGTCACTATGAGTTGGAACCAACTCAACAGCACTTAGCAAAAATGTGGTGTTGTTCGATAAACATTGGAATGATAACTACAAGGTCGGCAGTTCAAATTCGCTAGCTGATCCTTGGAAACCCTGTACATGGTTTCTGTGACTTGGAACTGGCTCAACAGCTCTTAACAACAGCAACAATTGCTAAGTTAAGGGACATAAAGTCAGCTGCTTAGAAGAAATTCCAGGGTGTGTTGATGAAGCAGTTAATTCACAGCAGTCTTAGAAAAGTGCTGTCATATTAGTTTTTTGACTGTATTTAAGAAATACAATACAACTTACATGAAGTTTGGAGTAGAACTTTGGCCATTTTCTACACCTGTTGTTATTGTTGTTAAATGCCATCGAGTCAGTTCTAACTCATGGAGACCCTGTATAGGGTTTCCAAGGAGCTGCTGGTGAATTTGAACTGCTGACTTTGAAGTATCCATACATCACTCAAACCCTTTCACAAAGTACCTGTTCTCTCCTTATTTGAGTCTATGTCCCTAACTTGTAAGCATTTCGCTTGCTTGCATGATGCATCTCATTACACCCTGCAGTGAGCCAGTAGTGTAAAACCGTTCTCTGGTTAGCATTCTCTTCTGATTCTTCACACGCACAGCACATCTTTCACTCTTTGTTTTTGTTGTCATGTGCCCTGGTGTTAGAACCAACTCATAGCGACCCTGTACAGGGTTTCTGAGGCTGTAAATCTTTATGGGAGCAGAACACCTCATCTTTCTCCTGCGGAACAGCTGGTAGTTTCAAACTGCTGACCTTGAGGTTCGCAGCCCGATTCGTAACCACTATTCTACCAGAGCTCCTCCCCTCATTCTCAGGTCTGTCTCATTCTCCAACTTGTTGCTTGTTAGTGCCATTGAGTCAGTTCTGACTTACAGTGTACAGGGTTTCCAAGGAGCAGTTGGTGGGTTTGAATGCAGACCTGTGGTTTATAGTTCAGTGCTTATCCTAGAGGCTCACACCAGGACTCCAATTTGGCATATTCAAAACCCTCTTGGCTCTAATGGAAGACTCTACCTCAACTCTCCAAGCCCTCTGGGTGCTCAATGACATATCACATGTCAGTTTCACTTTGTGGTTGTTAAGTGCCCGTTGAGTCAGTTCTGACACATAGGGATCCTGTAGGGTTCCCAAGGAATAGCTGGTGAGCTTGAACCACCAACCTTGTGGTTCAGACGACTTTGCAGTCTGATGCATTAGTCCACAGCGCCACACCAGGACTCTCTTCCCCAATAATCCATTTGTTTTCTGGTTATTTTCTCTTATAACACTCAATATTCTATTGTTTCACTGACATCTCTCTCACCATGAGCAAGCCTCATGGTGACCCTAGGCACAACCGACTCAGACCATTGTAATTTTAGGATTTTTATTGGCAGATTTTTCTAAACAAGACCTCACCCCCACCCCCGTACCCCCCCTACCCCCTACCCTAACTGTATCCAACCACCCCCACCACCCCCATCCCCGGCCTCCAAGCCTTTGTTTCTACTCTGCTTTAGTCTGTAATATGCCACTGAAACCTGCTCAGCCTCATAGCAACACAAACGCTTCTGTTGAGAGACAGGTAGAGGCTGTGCGGAGGTGCCTTGGCTGGGAATCAAACGAGTATCCTGCATGGATTGCAATCATTCTGCTACTGATCCATCACTGTCCCTTATATTCTGCTCTTAAGTCGGTCCTGACTCATAGTAACCCAGGGAGCAGAAAGCCTCATCTTTCTTCTGCAAAGCGGCCAGTTGACAGCAAAGAGATTTCAATTTATGAGAAGACCCTATGTATCAGAGTAGAACTGCCTCCAGAAGCATATCACCCCAACTATCTTGTGAGGTGTGCCTCTGGGTGTATTCAAATCACCAGTTTTTGACTAGTAGTTGAGCCCTTAACCTTTGGTGATACCTTGGGACTTTATAGTCTACTAATGGTCTACAGACTCCATTCCCAGCACTTGATTCATTTTGGAATTGTGTGTTTATTTGTGTTTGATGTTGCTATCCTTGACTGGATTCCAAGCTCTAGCATTTTTTTCTCCTTGATGTTTTTCCCAGGAGTTAGTAGTCATGCAGAGCCTTGTGTAAATATTTGTTGCATGGATGGATAGAAGGCTGGTTCTTCTTGCTTGATTTCAGGGAGGCATATATTGTGTGTTTGTCATAGTGTATAAGGTTGCTTAACAACTCCATCCTTTAATAGTGTGAACTCGTACAAGCAGCCTGAGTTTTTTGAGCCTCAGAGAAATTGAAAGAAATATAAATGATAGGATGATTTTGAGGAACAAAAAGGATAATCCATATGCTGTTGTTAAGTTTTAACAAGTTGCTTCAGACTCACAGTGACCCTGCATAGTGTTTCCTAGGAGTGGCTGCTAATCTTGCAGTTAGCTGTCCAGTGCTTATCCTACATACCACACCCAGACTACAATAATCCATGTTAAACACTTAATACAGTACAAAATAGGTTGTATTGGTAACTTAAATAATGGCGAGACCATGGCTCACTTTCTTTGGACATATTAATCAGGAGGGATCAGTCCCTGAAGAATGACATCATGCTCTGCAAAGTAAAGAGTCAGGAAAAAAAGAGAGAGATTGGCACAGTGGCTGTAACAATGGGCTTAAATATAATAATAACAGTTGTGAGGATGGTATATGACCAGCCAGCATTTTGTTTTACTGTGCATAGGGTTGCTATGAGTTGCAACCAACTCAATGGAATCTAACAAAGATTAAAATTAAATAAAATCATATTTTGTCCTATATATCTGGCTAGTGACTGCTAAAAGTAATAGATTAATGAAGGGCAATCTTGTTAATGCCTCTGTGATATGTTCTGTGTGTATAATCAGATTGAGAAAATTATCCTCTGAGTAAATGTAGAATCTAATTTTCTTCTGCTATATTGCCATCCTTTTTTTAATAAATAAACAACTACAATAGAAAACTAATCTTTTACATCTCTAGAATTGTATTCCAAGACAAGTGATGTAACACCATACAGCACAGTTGTTTGATAGTTAAACATAACCAATATACCTGGTATGTGGCATAAGAAAACAATCAGTTTGATTTCATGTGCTCATCATCATAATCCTTGTAGAGGGCTTTCCTTGTCCCGTGTGACAGATAAGAAAACCAGGCCTGGACTGATTAAGTGGACTGACAATTCAATTTAACAGAGATTTATTGAACATCTATTCTATGCCAGGTGCTTCAGGAGATAGGGGAGTAAGACTTGTGCTGAGCTCTCTAGGAGCTGGGGTATAGCAGGGAGACATGCACATAACACTTAGCTGCTTACCTGGGTCACTTCCACTGACCTGGGGTTTGGCCTGGGGATGATGAGCAGGTTCACTGAGGAAGGGAAGTTGAGGGCTTCACCCCATAGCAGTAGACATCAAAAGGGCTCACTTGAGAGCCATCTGATCTGGAGGCCTAATAAAGAACCCCCACCCCCACCCCCCGAAGCATGAGGATAATGCCTAAAACATTGAGGCTTTTCCACTTTCTCACTGTCAAAACATTCAAACTAACTGCTCCCAGGCTCCTTGATTATCTGCAATGCAGCTGCTGCTTTGACCACTTGAAAAATGAACAGGCCTTCCCGAAAGAGGTTTGTTTACCGGAAACAGCAGAATATTGCTGAGTAGTCACAGACCTACTTACTGTACTCAGACCTCACACACTCTTGGACTCTGACGCTCTCTGGTCCTTGGTAAGTTGTATCTCCTGCTTCACAGCACCTAGTATTTGGTCAACTTTTTGTCTCCTTTGAGATAGAAAGACAACAATTTTCAGGGTTGGAGCTTCTGCGAGTGACTTAAGCTCACTGAACTTCATTTCCTTACCTGACTCCAAGGCAGATAACAACAGCAGCAGTAGCTCCAAAAGTTGTTGACAATAAATCAAAACTGAGCATTTGAGTATCTGCTCTAATAAAATGTATAGCCTAGTTGGGAAGACAAACTCTAAACAAGTAAGTAGCTACATGCTCTACAAGATGCTTAAAGGGCTGTGTAGTCAAATGAAGCAGGGACTAAGGGAATGGGGTGGCTTACTAAATAAGACTAGATAGCTTTCCACTTCGAGGAGGACCCTAGCCAGCCACAGTGCCCAGCGGGAGTGGCATAATCCTGAAGCCTCACTTCCATAGGGACTGGCAGCAGCGAGGAGCCACGTGGTTCAACCAGTCAACACTAAAGATCCGCAGACACAAGGCCCTGTAAGCCTAAACCCGCTGCATTGCCCTGCACCCTGTGTTGGGACCCATCTGGCCCATTGGGCGCTGCCCCACGTTGCGGAATCACACCAAAGTCCGAGCAGGAAGGGGCTTCAGCTTGGAAGAACTGAGGGTGGGTGGCATTCACAAGAAGGTGGCACAGACCATCGGGATTGCTGTGGACCCCAGGAGGAGGAACAAATTCACAGAGTCCCTGTAGGCTAACGTTCAGCGACTGAAAGAATACGGTTCCAAGCTCATCTTATTCCCCCGGAAGCCCTCCGCCCTCAAGAAGGGAGACAGCTCTGCTGAAGAACTAAAAAAATTGGCCACTCAGCTGACTGGAATGTCTACAAGAGGTAGAAATCCTAGGTCATCACGCAGGAAGAGAAGGACTTCATGGCATTTGTCTGTCTCTGCATGGCCTGTGCCAACTCCCGTCTCTTTGGCACCCAGGCAAAGAGGGCCAAGGAGGCCGCAGAACAGGATGTGGAGAAGAAAATGTAAACCAGTGTTGTCGGGAGCCTTTAATAAAAGCAGTGAAGCCCCTTCCCTGCCCCTCAAAAAAAAAAAAAAAGAGAAGTTACCTGAGACAATGCCATTTCAACAGGGACCAGAGTATGTGTGAGTTTTGAAAGGAAATGTTTGCATTGAACTATATACAGCAAACTAGCAAATGCAAAGTCCTTGAGGTTGGGAGTGGGTTTGTTGGAAGAGCAAGGAGATAGTCATTGTGGCTAGAGCTACATGAGAAAAGGGGATTTAATAAGTTAGAATTCTTGGACAGTTCTCGTTAAGTGCTGTCAAGTTTATTCCAACTGATAGTGACTCCTGTGTAGGGTTTCCAAAGAGCAGCTGACAAGTTTGAACCATCAAGCGAGAGGGTAAAGATCTTACAGACCTTGGCAAAAGTGAGTTGTGTTTGTAGCAAAATGGAGAGCAATGAAGGACTCTTGGTGGTGGTGTGACCTTATCTCATGCTGCTCTCTATAAAAGACCCACTGCTTGTTGGGTGGGCAATATTGTGAGGAGATGAAACGGTACCAGGGAGAGCAGTTTGTGTGTTAGAGACAGGTATGGTATGTTAAGTCCTTGTGTGGCACTGTAGGGTAAGCACTGGGCTGGTAACCACAGGTGGAAAGTTCAGACCCACCAGCTGCTCTCAAAAACCCTATTCAGGGTTGCTGTGCATCACAACCAACTCAATAAATTATAGAACAACTTCAAATTCACCTGTAGTCTGATGGGAGTATAGAATTCCTCAGGAACCAAAGATTGCTGAAGGTGCTAACTCTTAAGTTACGGTCTCGAGAAAGAGAGAAAACCATGAGGTATTGTGTAATTAGTTACCTAAACACATGCATTTCTCTCCCAAAATCAAGATTCTGTACTATTCTTGGGAATGGGGCCTGGAAAATGTATGGTGTCAACTTTTTTTTTTTTTTTTTTTTCCTACAGAGTTGTAATGGGTACCTTTTGCCTGAAAAATGTCAACAGTGTTTAGTAGATTTGCCCAGGCATAATAAATGCTCATTATATGTTCTTTATATTTTATGCTGGTGTAGCGCTGTGGTTTAATGTGCTGGACTGCAGAGTTGATTTGAACCACAAGGTCGGCAGTTCAAACTTACCAGCTGCTCCTCGGGAATGCTATACAGGGTCTCTATGAGTCGGAACCAACTAGATGGTGCTTAACAACAACAACAATGAAATAATGGAATGGCAGGGAGATGCTTCCACTAGGAAGCCAAAGCTTTTGTGATCCTCAGAACTAGGCCTCATTACTATTTGACCCCTCCTACTTGTGGTAATCAAATGGCACCAGAAGGCTATTTACAGTCTTTTGTTACTCTTCTGTGACAGTATGGTGTTAGGTGAAACAAGTTAAGAAGAGGGAGTAGAAAACATGCAGCACCTCCTCAAAGTCACTCTTCATCACAGATGAAGACCATAGCTCTCTCTCCTCTTGTCCTGGCTGAGCGCCATGCTGTAATCACATTCCATCTTGGAAATTCCCATGTTGCTTTTGAAGTAGAGACTGCTGCTTTTCCAAAGTTCTCCACAAGTATATTTTATAACACTTTGAATTACTGCTTACAAGAGTGTTGTTGTTGTGTTCTTGTTAGGGGCCATCGAATCAGCACTGACCCATAGCAACCTTATGCACAACAGAACAAAACACTGCCCGATTCTGGGCCAACCTCACTACTGTTGCCACGCTTGAGTCCATCGATGCTGCCACTTGACCAATCCATCTCACTGGGGGTCTTCCTCTTTTTCTCTGATCTTCCACCTTACCAAACATGATATCCTTCTCCAGCGACTGGTCCCTCCTGACAACGTGTCCGAAGTATGAGAGACAAAGTTTGTGGTACCTGCAAAATGTTCCCTAGCACAATTGATTAGGCATCCATGACTCTTAGGTCTTTTTTCACATTTTTAAATAAATTTCTACATTTCCTGTATATTAGTGGCCTGTCTATTGATCTGGTTTCAGTTGTCAGGATTCTCCCATTAATATAAAGCTTGCATCTTTGTGACTTGGGCATCAAAAATATGAAATGCCCCAACATAAAAAGAGGTTACCAAGCACATTAGTTAAAGGTGCCTGTATCTGCCTTTAAAAATATATACATCAATCCTTAACTCAAAAACAAAAGGCAGAATGTATCATCTGTACTGTTCTACGTAGGTCTTGAAAGAGATCATTTCAAGATTAATTACTACTAGATTGGTTAATGCAATCCAAACCCACTTACCGTAACAATGAAGTGGATCTACCCACATCAATACTGCTTAGATATATTTTTGTTTCCCTAAAAATGATCTGTGTTCACCTGTGAGCTCCTTGATGTTGATCCATAGATCTAAATAGCTGCATTCTTAATTAGTCTAATTTAAAGTGGTTACACTTAATGCAATGTGGAATCCTGAAAGGGATCTAGGAACAGAAGTATGTCAGCAGACAAACTGAGGAGATCTAAATTAGTTCCGCAGTTAATAATACTGTGCCAGTTCTGAGTTCCCCATTTTATTAAATGTTACATGGTTATGTAAAATGCTAAAATTAGAGGAAGGTAATGAGTTTATGGGAACACACTATATTATCTTTGTAACTTGTTTTAATATCTAAAATTACTTCAAAAGATAAGTGAAAAATGAGTATAAGAAAGAGGGAGATGGTTTGGGAACCATCCTTGTAACTCTCACATCCAGACCTACTGGCAGAACCCCTGTGTATATTCATATCGGTGAGAACAAACATGACAGAATAATAACAATGTTCTGTTTGTTATTAAGTGCCATCAAGTTGGTTCTGACATGTAGTGACCCTAGTGTAGAGTTACCAAGAAATGACTAATGGGTTTGAACCAACAACCTTGTAGTTAGCGGTCCAGTGCTTTTACTACAGTGTCACACCAGGGCTCCATAATAACATTAGTGATACCTTAAAGTATTAAGCATGAGCCTTGAGCCATCAGTCACCCTATAAAAAAGTACCCTTGGTGGCGCAGTGGTTAAGAGCTCAGTTTCTAACCAAAAGATTGGTGGTTTGAGCTCACCCAGCAGAGCTTCTGTAGGAGAAGCTAAGAAGCTTACAGCCTAGAAAACCCCATGTGTCAGTTCTACTCTGGCACATTGAGTTGTTATGACTCAGAAGTCAACTCCAGGGCATCTAACAGCAATAACAATAACTCTATCCAATGTTGTGGTTAGGTGCCATCGTGTAGGTATCAACTCATAGCGACCTTATAACAATATGTGCCAGCCTCACAATCGCTGCCATACTTGAATGCATTACTGCTGCCATTGTGCCAATCCATCTCATTGGGGGTCTTTCTCTTCTTCACTGACCCTCAACTTTACTAAGCATGATATCCATCTTCAGGGACTGGTCCCTTCTTATAAATAATATGTCAGAAGTATGAGAGATGAAGTTTGCTCATCCAGGCTTCTAAGGAGCATTCTGGTTGTACTTCTTCCATCACAAATTTATCTGTTCTTTTAGTAATCCATGGAACTTTTAATATTCTCCTCCAACACTGTAATTCAAATGCATCAATTAAAGAATTGGTCTTCCTTATTCACTGTCCAACTTTCACATACATATGAGAATATTGAAAACACCATGGCTTGAGCCAAGCACACCTTAGTCCTTAAACTGACATCTTTGCTCTTCTACACTTTATAAAGAGTTCTTGTGCAGCAGATTTGCCTAATGCAGTATGTCATTTGGTATCTTGACTGCTGCCTCCATGAGTGTTGATGGTTGATCTGAGCACCTAGCCAATAGTTACAATTTAATTCACCTTGTGTGAGAAAACTCCTCACAAATTAGCATTTCTGGTGGTGGAGTCAGAACTTTATTTCTTACTTGATTTCACAGCCATGCTCCAAACCAAGAAGGAGGGAAGTATTAATTTCAGTCATGTCCCTTACATTTATTGACTATGATCTTGGCAAATCCCTAAACCACTCTGGTTCTCAGTTTCTTTATTTATAAAATAAGGAGATTAGATTTGATGACCCTAAGGCTTCTTTCAGTTTGAAATCCTTTGACTCGATGATGACCTACATATAAAGCATATTTTAATGGAAATGTTACCATTAAACTTTTCTATCAAGTGAAATTGTTTTAAAGACTTCTGGAAAACACCATTTTGGTCTGAATGGGGGCTTGCTTATATGACATTTTAATTCTTGTCTACATTTTTTTTTTTTTCCTGAATAACCCTGCCAGCTCCTTATTTCTGCTTAAACTTTTGCCCATCCTTGGAAGGTGAATGCTTTTAAGGGGAATTTTATCACCAATAATTGGTTATGCATATTTTAATACTGTTCTTTAACTCCGGTACAAGAATAGTGATTAGCAGCAATAAACTATCTTGAAATTATCTTGAAAGTAATTACATATCTTGGGTATGCTTCTAAGAGTAAACCCACCATCATCTTACCAAATTTCTGCATAAAATAACTAGAAAATGATTTTCTGATCTATGGTTTACCACTCTGATCTTTTTTGAGTTCAGATATCACTTTAATAACCCATTGTGGTGGTGAAGTATCATTCAATCAATTCCAACTCATAGTAACCCTGCATAGGGTTTCTAAAGATGAACTGGTGAGTTTGAACCACTGATCTTGTGGTTAGCAGTCCAGTGTTTATCTTACAGTGCCACATCAAAAACTCCTAACAACCCAATAGCTATTACATATTTCAAATACCCATGGCATAAACAGATTGCTACTAAGCAAATTAGAAAATACTAGTAGTGGAAAATTTAGCCAATGTGAATAGATTTTTAAAATTTCAATACTGCTTGATTATAACTCACTTTATTATACATGAAGTCAAAATAAATGGACAAGCAAATAAAAAGAACCATGTGCACTTGCCAAGAAAATTTATTTTCTGGTAGGCAATGGAAAATTATTTTAAATGTTTTTTATGAACCTCTTTTGCAAGATATTGATGGTAGCTACAGTACTTCATTGCATTGGTGTGCGCACAAAATACAAACACCCAAATTAATGACATTTCTGCTCTTGACAAAGTAAAAGAAAAACACAAATAAGCAGTTATTCAACTGAAAGGAATAGAAGTAAACTAGAAAATAATTGTCATTTTGCTAAAAGCTGTGATATGCAAAAGAGAGGGAGTAAATTCATTAGGTACACAAGCATTTGCATCCTTTTCAATAAACAGATTAAATTGATATCTTTATACATCATTACTTTCATGCATGGAATCATAGTTTTATTTTCTGTATTCTAATGTCCTTTTAAACAATTGTGATGCAGAAAAATCTTAGTTGAATCCTAAAATGCCCCTCAATGTTAAATTTGCGAATTTATTTCCTTTTGTACAGAAAAATGAATAACTCGTTTTATGTTGTTGTTAGTTGCCATCAAGTCAGTACTGACTCATAGTGACCCTATGCACAACAGAATGAAAAACTGCCCAGTACTGGACCAACCTCACAATTTTTGCCATGCTTGAGCCCACTGATGATGCCACTTTGTCAGTCCATCTCG
>NW_006408575.1:14973965-14991902 GCF_000296735.1 Chrysochloris asiatica
TGTCTTCACTGATGATATGGAGCTTTTCCATCTTCTCTTTCCACAGATGTAGTCTATTTGATTTCTATGTGTTCCATCTGGCGAGGTCCATAGCTTGTCATAATCCACGCAATCGAAATCCTTTGCGTAGACAATAAAACACAGGTAAACATCATTCTGGTATTCTCTGTTTTCAGCCAAGTTCTAATGGATATCAGCAAGGATAGCCCTCATTCCACGTCCTCTTCTGAATCTGGCATAAACCTCTGGAAGTTCTCTGTCAATGTATGCTTGTAGCTGTTTGTGCATTACCTTTAGTAAAACTTTACTCACATGAGACATCAAAGATATTGTTCAATATGTTCCATATTCCGTTGGGTCACTTCTCTTTGGAATGGACACAAATATGGATCTCTTCCAATCAGTTGGCCAGATAGTTGCCTTCTGAATTTCTTGGCATAGATGAGTGAGTGTCTCCAGTGCTGCCTCACTTTCTTAAAAGATTTTACTTTTTATTCCATCAATTCCGAGTGCCTTGTTCTTTGCCAATTACTTCCAGGCACCTTGGACTTCTTCCTTCAGTATCATTGGCTCTTGATCATATGCTACCTCTTGAAATGGTTGAACAGCAACCATTTTCTTGTGGTACAGTGACTCTGTGTATTCCTTCCATCTTCTCTTGATGCTTTCTGCATCATTCAATAATTTGCCCAGAGCATCCTTCAGTAATGAAAGTCCAGGCTTAATTTTTTTCTCCAGTTCCCCCAGATTGAGAAATGTTGAGCATGTTCTTCCTTTTGGTTTTCTGACTCCAGATCATTGCACATTTCTTTGTAATTTTTTACTTTGTCTACTCGAGGTGACCTTTGAAATTTTCTGTTTAGCTCTTGTACCTCCTCATTTATTCCATTTGCTTTAACATCACTATGCTGGAGAACAAATTTCAGAGTATTTTCTGACATCCATTTTGATCTTTTCCTTCTTTCTTGTCTGCTTTCTTTCTGTATGATGTTCTTGATGTCATCCCACAACTCTTCTGGTCATCAGTCTTTTGTGTTTAGTATATCAAATCTATTCTTCAGATGATCTCTAAATCAGGTAGGATATATTCAAGGTCATATTTTGGCTCTTGTGGACTTGTTTTCATTTTCTTCAGCTTTAGTTTGAGTTTGCATATGAGCAATTGAGGATCTGTTTCACAATCCACCCTGGTCTTGTTTTGACTGATAATATATGGAGCTTTTTCATCATCTTTTTCCACAGATGTAGTCAATTTGATTTCTGTGTATCCCATCTGGTGAGGTTCATTTGTATAATTGTCTCTTATGCCGTCTAAAGAAGGTGTTTGAAATGAACAAATCATTGATTTTGCAGAATTCTATCATGCGATCTCTATCACCATTCTGATAGATCTCTATCAGAATTCTATCATGCGATCTCAATGCATCATTTCTATCACCAAGGCAATATTTTCCAGCTGCAAATCCTTCCTCTTTGTTCCCAACCTTTGCAGTCCAATTGATGAAACATGCAATCAAGATGTATTGATCATTACTGATGATTGGAATGCAAAGGTTGGTAACTCCTTTTACAGTTGCTTTTATGTGCTGTCGAGTTGGTTCTGACCTATATCGACCCTGTATAGTATTGCCAAAAAGCGGCTCATGAAGTTGACCCACCAACCTTGTGGATCAAACTGACTTGGCAGTCTAGTGCAGTCACTCCCAGCATCACACCAGGACTCCACTTTTATAGTAAAGTTGACCTTTAATATTTATCCCTTTGATAGTAAATTTCTTGATGAGTACCATCTAGTCTATTCCAATTTATAGAGATCATGTATAGAGTTTCTGAGGATTGGCTGGTGAAACGACATTGCAGTCCAGTGCATATCTTATAGCGTTAAACCAGACTATAAACTAGGTTTAAAACAAAACCAAAATCTGAGGGTTTTTTGTTGTTGTTGTTCTTTTTTTTTAAAGGTGATCAGTCACATGGAAAATTAAGTTATTTGCATTGTAGCTGCAATTGCTAGTTATGTGACTTCACAAAGTTCTAAAATTTGCTAAGTTGCATTTTTCTTATGCATACAATGTGCCTGTTTATTCTTTCTGATATTACATCACAAGCTTAATGAATTTGAAGTCATATTGTAAAGTACACTGTGCTCTCTTCTGGTCAGCTAAGACAGTTCAGTCCATCAATATTTAGTGAATGCTTGTAATGTATCAGGTGATGCATTTGTGATGTAACACTAAACAAGGCAGAAAAAGCAACAAAAAATCTCTGTGCTCATTAAGTTGATATATAATTAGGGTGACTGTCAATGGGAAATCAAGTCAAACACTTTCAGATAAAGATAAAAACGATTAAATACATTCTGGAGGGTAATGTGATGGCAGACAAGGCATGATCTCCAATCCTTTCTGTGGAGCTGATGTATGTGTTAAGATGAACATGATAGCAAGGAGTCAGCAGTAGGGAACATAAGAAAAGGTCATTCCAGTGGAAGAACAAGCTAAGACTCTTTAAGGAAGAAAGCCTTTAAGTATGTCACTGTAGTTGGTGCCTGATGAACTAGAGAAAAATTAGTACAAGATGGTATAGGAGTTATAGACGGAGGCCAGATTTTGCTGCATCCTCCACACCATGCTACTTTGTACTGCTAGGTAAGTTTTCTTATCTGGTTTAAGGATTGAAGATATTTTGTGCAAATTCCTTAAAGTACAGAAAAGATTGTCATAGGCCATTGGTTTTCTTGATTTAATGAAGAGTTATATTCTGTTAACTCTTTCATAATAGCTGTAAGGTTTTCCACAGATATGATGTGTAGATGAAAGTAGAATATTCCAAGGCAAGTATTTGACTTCTTCCTAAACCCGTTCCTCATGTTCTAGATCAGAACCAACCATAAATTTGGTTCTGATTCAGAACAATACTACAAATGGCAGAACTAGATGCTGCCCAGTCCTTCAAGCCTTGCAATTATTGCTGTTTTTGAGCCTATTCATACAGGTTTGTATCTGTCTATCTCATTGAGAGTTTTTCTTTTTTTCACTGACCCTCTATTTTACCAAACTTGATATCCTTCTTCAAGGACTGATCCCTCCTGAAAATGTACCCAAAGTTCATGAGAGACAGTTTTGCCATCTTTGCTTTGAAGGAGCATTCAGGTTATACTTCTTCCAACACAGATTGCTTTCATTTTTCTGGCAGTCTAAGGTACATCTGGTGATCTTGACCAGTATTTATACCTCCCAAATTTCTCTCATTTATCTCATTGTCTTTCTTCCTATTGCCAATATTTTAGGTCCATCATTATTTCACTCCTGGACCAATACATCAGACTGCAGAATTGCCTTTGTAAACTGTCTATATGTTCTCTGAGATACTTGTTTATGCAATAAAATATGAGTATATCATTGCCTTCCCTCTTTATCCTTTTTTAACATTTGTTGTTGTTGTTAGGTGCTATCGAGTCGGTACCAACTCATAGCAACTTTATGCACAGTAGAATGAAACGCTGCCTGATCCTGGGCCAACCTCACTACTGTTGCCATGCTTCAGTCCATTAATGCTGACACTTGGCCAATCCATCTTGTTGGGGATCTTCTTCTTTTTCTCTGATCCTCCACCTTACCAAACATTATATCACTCTCCAGTGACTGGTCCCACCTGACAATATGTCTGAAGTATGAGAGACAAAGTATGGCCATCTTGGCCTCTAAGGAGCACTCTGGCTGCACTTCTTCCAAAACAGAATTATTGTTTCTTTTGGCAGCCCATGGCACTTTCAATATTCTCTTCCAACACCGTATCACAAAAGCATCAATTCTACGGTCTTTCTTATTCACTGTCCAGCTTTTGCATGCATATGAGTTTATTGAAAATACCATGGCTTGGGTCAGGGGCACCTTAGTTCTCAAGCTGACATCTTTGCTCTTGAATACTTTAAAAAGGTCTTGTTCAGCAGATTTGCCTAATGCACTAGGTCATTTGATGTCTTGACTGCTGTTTCCATGAGTGTTGATAGATGATCCAAGAAGAATTAAGTATTTGACAACTTCAATCTTTTCTCCATTGATAAGAATGTTGTTTATTGATCCAATGGTGAGGATTTTTGTTTTCTTGACATTGAGATGTAATCCATACCAAAGGCTGTGCTCTTTGGTGTTCATCAGTAAATGTTTAAGTGCTCTTCACTTTCAGCAAGCAAGGTTGTATCATCTGCATATCACAGGTTGTTAATGAGTCTTCCTCCAATCCTGATGCTATGTTTTCCTTCATATAACCCAGCTTCTTGGATGATTTTCTCCGCATACAGGTTGAAAAAGTATGGGGAAAGAATACAACCTTGTTGCACACCTTTCTTAATTTTAAACCATTGATTGTTCCCATATTCTGTTTGAACAACAGCTTCTTGGTCCAGGTACAGATTTCTCATGAGCAAAATTAAGTGTTCCGAAATACTCATACTTCACATTGTTGTCCATAGCTTGTCATGATCCACACAATCGAAAACCTTTGCGTAGTCAATAAAGCACAGGTAAACATCTTTCTGATATTCCTGGCTTTCAGCCAAGATATATCGGACATCAGCAATGATAACCCTTGTTCCACGTCCTCTTCTGAATTTGGCTTGAACCTCTGGAAGTTGTCTGTCAATATATGCTTGCAGCCATTTCTTCATTACCTTTAGTAAAACTTTACTTGCATGAGATATCAAAGAGATTGTCCGATTAATTCCACAATCCGTTGGATCACCTCTCTGTGGAATGGGCACAAATAGGATCTCTTCCAATCAGTCAGCCAGGTAGTTGTCTTCCAAGTTTTTTGGCATATATAAATGAGTTCCTCATGTGCTGCCTAACTTTGTTGAAATATTTCCATTTTTATTCCATCAATTCCTGGTGCCTTGTTCTTTGCCAATTCCTTCAATGCACCTTGGACTTCCTCCTTCAGTATCATTGGCTCTTGATCATATGCTATCTCTTGAAATGGTTGAACACTAGTCATTTCCTTTTGATACGGTGACTCTATATTCCTTCCAATTTCTCTTGATGCCTTCTGCATCATTCAGTAATTTTCCCAGTGAATCTTTCAATAACGAAAGTCGAAGCTTGAATTTTTTCTTCAGTTCCCCCAGCTAGAGAAATGCTGAATGTGTTCTTCCTTTTGGTTTTCTTATTCCAGATCTTTGCACATTTTTTGGTAATATTTGGCTTTATCTTCTTGAGCTGTCCTTTGAAATTTTCTGTTCAGCTCTTGGACCTCCTCATTTCTTCCATTTACATTAGCATCTCTACGCTTGAGAGAAAGTTTCATCCTCTCTTCTGACATCCATTTTGACCTTTTCCTTCTTCCTTTTCTTTTCAATGAATTTGCTTTCTTCATGTATGATGTTCTTGATGTCATCCCACAACTTTTCTGGTCTTCAGTCTTCAGTGCTAATGTATCAGATTTGTTCTTCAGATGATCTAAATACAGGTGGGATATATTCAAGGTCATATTTTGGTTCTCTTGGACTTGTTTTCTTTAACATACTTCCAGCTATTTAAGATTTTTTTATAACTTCCTATCACCGCTGAAATCCCAAATGTCTTCTCATGACACGAGGCACTTCATTATTTTTCTTCTTTCAACTTCAAACTCATCACACTTAATCCCTAGATGTTTCAAATGACAACTGTGTGTGCATCCTTAAATAACATATGCTCCTACCTTCCTTTCCTATATGTCTGCATGTGTTCTTCTTTTTACTTAGTATGCTTTGTGAGTATTCATTCACCTGTCAAAACTCAAACTCTCTCTGTTTCCATAACATCAGATAACTTTTGTGGCAAAACCTCGAATAGTTTTGTTATTTGGTTACCTTTATGTTTTCTCAAGGCATCTGGGAAACAGTTGCTTAGTGTGGTGTCAAAGGATAAGCACTGGACTTCATATCAGTTTGAAATCCAAGGTCAGTGGTTCAAGTCACCAGCTACTCCTCAGAAACCCTATGCAGGTTTGCTATGAGTCAGATCTGACTTGACAGCACTTAACGAAAACAACAACAACTGATGGAAAAGTTGGCAGTTTGTATTAACCCAGCAGCACCACATAAGATAAACCTGGAAACTGCTCTGTACAAATGACAGTTGAAAATATCTTCAGAGCACTTCAACCCTGGATGGGGTACCAGGAGTTGCAACCAACTTGATGGCATGGTAATGGGTATGGATTTTATTTTGGTTTGGGGTTTGCCAATGGAAACCATGAGCTTCTCAAGCTCAGTTGCCAAGATCTATTTATATAACGATAGTTGCTGACACCTTGTTATCAAAAAATCATTGTTGTTGATAAGTGCCATCGAGTTTGTGAACCTGTATAGAGTTTCCAAGGAGCAGCTGGTGAGTTTGAAATGCCTAACTTGTGGTCCAAACTGACTTTGCAGTTCAGTGCTTTATCCCACAGCATCACACCAGGACTCAAAAATAGGCTGCTAAAAATACGATTGGTTAACCAAAATATCAACATTCACCCTAAACCAAAGCTAAAGGGGAGTAAGATAGCAAGATTAATTAAAAAAGAACATCCAGAATGTTAATGTGGATGATGGTACAATTTGAAAAGTATATGTACTGTCAGTGAATAATGTGTCCAAAAGTTGTTAAATGAGGACCAAATTTGGTTTGTTCAGTTTCTCCAAAATCACAATAGAATATTTTTAAGTGATTGGTAATAGAATATATTTTTGATTGTGCTATTACATCTTTAAGGAGTTCTGGTAGTATAGTGGTTACAAACTGGGTTGCGAACCTCAGGTCTTTTCTTCCCAAGAATGTAACTTCATTCACATCATCATGGTCAACTCTACTTTGAGGAGGCATCTCTTCCTCAGTCACATTTTGAGTGCCTTCCAACCTGAGGGGCTCATTTTCCGGCACTGTATCTGACAGTGTTTCTCTGCTATTCATAAGGTTTTCAGTGACTAACGATTCAGAAGTAGTTTGTCCCTCTTTCTTCCTAGTCTGTCTTTGTCTGGAAGCTCATCTGAAACATGTCCACCATGGGTGACCCTGCTGGTTACTTAAAATACTAGTGGCATAGCCCTCAGAAACACAGCAACTCAAGCCACCACAGCATGACAGACAGAAGAGTGGTGGCTGTTTGGTTTTATGTTGAAACTGTCACTTAAAATTTTGATATCAATCCTGATACAATCAAGATGTTCTCTCCTGATACAATCAATCCTGATACAATCAAACTGTTCTCTCCCAAGATGGCAGCTCCTGGAACAGCTGAGCATCTAGAACCAGAAAACAATGGATTTCTGGATTCTCCTACAAATTCCCCCAGCTGTAAGGCCTCCAATCCTCCAAACATACCTTTATATTTGTTTCCGAGTTCCAGCACCATCCCCTGAACCCTCTTGGCCCGATATTCTGTGTTGTTGTTGATGGAACTCCTCACTGCACGTCTACCTGATCTGCTGTCTTGATTGTACTGTGTTCTAAATAGTATTCCCCCCCAATTTTTTTTTTTTTTTGTATTATTGTCTTTAAGATCTGTTCTTTTCTATGAACCAAAAAGATTTCATTCATTACATCTATATTGTATAAAATCTTACAGATTCCAGCTTCTATCATAATAATTGGGGGGTATCCAAGATTTCTAGGAGCTCTGGTAGCATAGTGGTTACGAATCGAGGTGTGAACTGCAAGGTCAGCAGTTTGAAACTACCAGCTATTCTGCAGGAGAAAGATGAGGCTTTCTGCTCCTGTAAAGATTAACAACCTCGGAAACCCCCGTAAAGGGGTCACTATGAGTCAGAACCAACTCCACGGCATGTAACAACCACCATTACCTCTTTGGATCTTAAACAAGGTGATTGTATCAAATTCTAAAAATATGTGGTCGCCTGTTTCATACATTGCATTTTATTTTATGACCCACCCATTCTCTTGTCCCTTTGTTTCTTAAGTAGAGATAGATGATTCCTATCTGGTAGTGTGATAATGACTGCCTACAGAAAGGAGCTCTGGTAGCGTAGTGGTTACGACTCGGGCTGTGAACCGCAAGGTCAGCAGTTCAAAACTACCAGCTGCTCCGCGGGAGAAAGATGAGGCTTTCTACTCCCGTAAAGATTTACACCCTCGGAAACCCTGTACAGGGTCGCTATGAGTCGGTTCCGACTCCACCGCACATAACAACAACAACAACAACAGAAAATATATATAACATGATAAGCACAGCCTGATGTAAACCATTATAATAGGTAGTCAGTGAATGATTGGAGTGGCTGTTGTGATTAACAACACTAATAATTAGGAGCTGCAAAGAATTGAAGGGCTCCCAACTTTAAAACTGCATCTAGCTAGCAAAGCAAAATATATGCATGAAAGTTAACTAGCAGCCAAAAGGGTGATCAGATCAGCTAGAATGGTAAACCCCCTGGGAAAAATAAGTATGTCCAGAGAACACATACCAGTTGGCTATGAAAGGAAGTATGCAATGAAACAGTGTTGGAAAAGCAATTGAAGATAGACTATCATAGTTCCATTCATAACCACTATGCTACCAGAACTCCTTGGTAGTAAATAGTTGAGTTAGAGGTTAAGTTAAAGAGACTATAAAAACAACCAAGGGTATTTTAAAGTGAATCATTTTCAAAGTTAATCACTTAGTGTTAGTAATACAATCCTCAAATTTCTTAATACTCATTTTATCAAGTGTGCCAGTCAGTTTTAAATGTAAAGTAAAACAAAGAATTAAAATTCAACCCGAGAAAAACTGGAAAGAATGTAGACATTCATCTGTCTCTTATTTTTTTAGGAAATTTTAGGCAAATAAAATATTTTTTTAATCTTTTTTTATACTTTGCCACAGAGTCGATTGCAAATCATGACTATCTCATGTATGACTAAATAGAAATGCTCCATAGGGTTTTCTTGGCGTTAAATTTAACGTCTTTTCTTCCACAGTATCTCTGGGTGAGTTTGAGCCAACAACCTGTTATGTTAGTACTTGAGAACTCAGGATTTGTTTTGTATCCTGTTGTTGTTAGGTGCCATCGAGTTGGTACGGACTCATAATGACCATATGCACAGTGGAGCAAAATACTGTCTGGCCCTGGTCCAACCTCACAATTGTTGGCACGCTTGAGCCCATTAATGATGCCACCTTGCCAATCCATCTCACTGGGGGTCTTCCTCTTTTTCTCTGATCCTCCACCTTACCAAACATGATATACTTCTCCAGCGAGCAGACCCTTCTGACCATATGTCTGAAATATAAGAGACTAAATTTGGCCATCCTGGCCCCCAAGAGGCACTCTAGCTGCACTTCTTCTAACACAGATCTGTTTGTTCTTTTGGCAGTCCACGGCACTTTCGATATTCTCCTCCAACACCATATCACAAAAGCATCAATTCTATGGTCTTCCTTATTCAGCTTTTGCATGTGTATGAGGTTATTGAAAATACCATGGCTTGGGACAGGGGCACCTTAGTTCTCAAGCTGACATCTTTGCTCTTCAACACTTTAAAAAGGTCTTGTTCAGCAGATTTGCCTAATGCAATATGTTGTTTGATGTCTTGACTGCTGTTTCCGTGAGTGAGTGAGTGTTGATTGTTGATCCAAGAAGAATGAAGTCCTTGACAACTTCAATCATTTCTCTGTTGATAAGAACATTTATTGGTCCAGTGGTGAGGACTTTTGTTTTCTTTACATTGAGATGCAATCGATACTGAAGACTCTAATCTTTAATCTTCACCAGTAAGTATTTTAAGTTCCCTTCACTTTTAGCAAGCAAGGTTGTATCATCTGCATATCACAGGTTTTTAATGTGTCTTCCGCCAATCCTGAAGCCACATTTTTATTCATATAACCAAGCTTCTGAGATTATTTGTTCAGCATACAGGTTGAATAAGTATAGTGAAAGAATACAACCCTGTCGCACACCTTTGTTAATTTTAAACCATTCGTTGTTCCCATATTCTGTTCAAACAACTGCGTCTTCGTCCAGGTACAGATTCCTCATGAGCACAATTAAGTGTTCCAGAATACTCATACTTCACAATGTTGTCTATAGCTTGTCATGATCCACATATTTGAAAGCCTTTGCATAGTCAATGAAGCAAGACCCTGAAACTTGCTCTCCAGTGTAGAGATGCCAAAGCAAATAGAAGAAATGAGGAGGTACAAGAGCTGAGCAGAAAATTTCAAAGGTCAGCTCGAGAAGACAAAGTCAAATATTACAACAAAATGTGCAAAGATCTGGAGTCAGAAAACCAAAAGGGAAGAACACGCTCAGCGTTTTTCAAGCTGGGGGAACTGAAGAGAAAATTCAAGACTGGACTTTTGTTATTGAAGAATTCTCTGGGCAAATTATTGAATGATGTATCAGAAGAAATGGAAGGAATACACAGTCACTGTACCAAAAGAGATGGTTGATGGTCAACTGTTTTAAGAGGTCAATGATACTGAAGGAAGAGGTACAAGGTGCCTGGAAATAATTGGCAAAGAACAAAGCACCAGGAATTGATGGAATAAAAATTGAAATCTTTCAAGATAGTGTGGCAGCACTGGAGGCAGTCACTCATCTCTGCCAAGACATTTGGAAGATAAATACCTGGCCAACTTATTGGAGAAGATCCGTATTTGTGTCCATTCCAAAGAGAGGTGATCCAATGGAATGAGGAAATCATCGGACAATCTCTTTGATATCCCATGCGAGTAAATTTTACTAAAGGTAATACAGAATCGGCTGTAAACATACATTGACAGAGAACTTCCAGATATTCAAGCAGGAGTCAGAGGAGCACGTGGAACCAGGGATATCATTGCTGATGTCCGATGGATCTTGACTGAAAGCAGAGAATACCAGAGAGATGTTTATCTCTTGTAGTTTAGTACCATCAAAGCACTTGTGACTCATATTGATGCTACGTACAGTAGAACAAAGCATGGCCTGGTCCTGTGCCATCCTCACAAACTTTTCAATGTTTGAGCCCATTCCTGCCATCATTCACTTAGTGTTCTTTATCCTAATGCCTATCAAATACTAGGGTTTTGACATCAATATAGATATTCTTATCTCTGTCATGTAGACATGCCCATTTTCATAAACCATATCCCTTTTTTTCTCTTCAAATAATGTTATCCAAAGATATGAGCTAACCTAAAATTTTATATATCATTCTAAGAAATTATGAGTCATTGGATAATAAAGTACTGCATGGTATATCTGATTTCTTTAGAGAAAATAAAGAGTCAGTGTTATTCATGAAGTAAAAATAGAAATATACTCCTAATAAAATTCACTTGGAATCACAGACTTAGAAAGATGTTCTGCTATTTAAATTTCTGTCAGAGGTCAATTAATTTTGATGGTACTTATCAATAATGGAAGTCCTGATGTGGTGCTATAGAATAAACACTGGACTGCTAACTGCAAGGCTATTTACTTATATATATTTGTTCAAATGATGGTTCAATCCCACCAGTCACTCCTTAGAAACCCTATACAGTGTCTCTGTAATTCAGAACCAACTTTATGGCAACAACAATCAATAATGAGGAAAAGAAATTATATTATATTTTAAGGAATACCAATTAATCTGAAAAATAAAGATTTGCGCTCATCTCAAATGGATACAGTCTTATCTTTTTTATCAAAGCCCTCTCATGGAAATTTTCCAGTAGATAATTTATCTTATGTTTGGGAAAATATATAATATTTTCCTTGACCAACAATCTATGGGTAGAATTCCTATCCCATGTGATCTTAGCTACATTCTTAAAGTTGAAAGCCTTTTAATTTTTCTTGGTTTTAGCTTAGTAATATAGAGTATGGAGTCTCTTGGTGATGTAAAGTATTAGTGTGCTAGGATGCTAAATGAAATGTTGGAATTTTGAGTCCACCACAGAAGAAAGGCCTGGTGATTGCCTGAAAAATCAGCTGTTGAAACGTATGTGGAGCTCACTTCCATTCTGAAATACATGAGGTTGCCATGAGTCAGCGTTGACTTGGCTGTAATTGGTTTTCTGTTTAGGGATTTTTTAGTGGTAGTGTATAGATTTCATTTCACTGTGTGAGCATGTGTTTGGTAGTTTTGATGGCTTCAGTGCTTGGTGATGTCATGAGTGTTGTTAAGTATGATTGAGTCAGTTCTAACTCATAGTGACCCTATATGGGTTTCCAGGAGGGACAGGTGAATTTGAACTGTTGTCCTTTCACTTAGCAGTCCAGTGCTTATCCTATGACTCCACACCAGGACTTTGATGACATGAGTAAATATACTGAATAGATAGACTTAGAATGTCATTGTGCATTTTCCTATGATATCAACTTTAAACAGGTAAAATTGTCTCATTTTTGTGTTTTACTTCACTAACGTCAATTCTTAGGGCAAAATATATCAATTTATTTACTTGTATATTTTTTTTCAAATAGCAATATACTATGGATATGAAGAACAGGAAAAAAATAAGTTAGGAACATCTCTAAGGAAAGCTTTATGCCAGTTTTTATGTGCCAGGAGATGAAGAATCTTGGAAAGAATAAAAAATAGCTCTTTCTTTCTATTCAGTTGCAAGCTCTGTTCCATTCTTGAAATCCTGATTTATGCCTAGTTCAAGGGCCTTATTGCAGTTTTTGCTTTGTGAAGCAGTGATGTGTGTGTTCTTCCTTGATTACTGTTTTGTATATTTGGATGGGCTTTCAGAGGTATATCCTGAAAGATTTAGAAATATTTTTCCTGCCAAATAAAGTAAACTCTGACTGATTTCACAGACCTTTAGAAGTCTGAGGGCTAGTTTTGTCCTATGATTTAGGCTCTAAAATATTCTAGCAATGCATTTTGAAATATGCCTGAAAGACTGTTGGTAAATTATTAGTTCTTCAATATAAATATGTCTACATTTGAAAAGGAATCTTTCTCATGCACTTTCTGCTTCATTCACTTTCTTGTTTTGATTTTAGCTCTGGATAATCACAAGGTGACAAATTGTCACAAATAAGGCTTCAAAAAAAGAGATGGACACCTCTAGTTTTTTTCTGTCTAAACAAATAAGCAATTATAAGGAGCTCTGGTAGTGTTGTGGTTGCTAATCGGTCTGTGAGCCGCAAGGTCAGCAGTTCGAAACTACCAGCGGTTCCGCGGGAGAAAGATGAGACTTTCTGCGCCGGTAAAGATTTACAGCCTTGGAAATCCTGTGTAGGGTCGCTATGAGTTGGAACTGACTCCATGGCACATAACAACATCAAACAATTGTATACTAAAGCAGATGCTTGAATGCCAACTCTAAAACAAATGCACAAAAGCCAATGGATTCAAGGGAATCTTTGTTAAATTGTAGGGATATTTACAATGGAAAATATATTGATAATCTGGAAAGTGACTTTCAGCATGCTAGCTCATAAATGACTATCTTATTGAGCTAGAAGAACTGCATCTATAATCTTTAGAAAACATAATCAGCAAATAGACAGTCCCTAGTTTCACATACAATTCCCTGATATTATGTAAAAGAAATCAAACCTGTTGCTTGTTGAGTCAGTACCTACTCATGGCAACCCCATGGGTTACAGAGTAGAACTGTTCCTTTGGGTTTTGTTGGCTATAGTCTCTATGAAAGTAGATGACTATGCCAGGCTTATATTTTGTGATGCTGCTGAGCAGGCCCAACCTTTAGGGAATCCATCTATCTAGGGAGTTTTTGTTTGTTTGTTTAATTGACTTAATAAAGATATAATTTATATGAAATACACTGTCTCCATTTAAAATGTAGTTAATTTGACAGATACATAGGTATATGAAACTACTACCGTCAAGACAGAGAGCATTTCCAACAATTTTAATAGAATCCTTAAGCCTCTTAACAGGCCACTCTCTTCCCCAAACTCTTAGTCCCAAGCCTACTAATGATCTGCTTTTTGTCTCCATAGATTCATTTGCCAGGTCTTCCATAAATATGCAATATTCGCTCAATGCATGACGTTGACCAATTTGATAAAATTTGAAAAGCAGTGGTTATTTATCACTTGGAAGCAAGTAGAATAAGGATGACCTAGTGAGAAATATGTTACCTTTATTCTAAATAGGAGGAGCCCTGGTGGCACAGTGGTTAAGCATTCAGCTGCTAACCAAAAGAAGATCATCAGTTCAAACCTGGTTTTGTTGTTGTTGTTGTTGTTGTTACGTGCCGTGGACTCGTTTTCTACTCATAGCGACCCTGCGCAGGGTTTCCAAGGCTGTAAATTTTTACAGGAGCAGAAAGCCTCTTCTTTTACCAGCTGCTAAATGAGAGAACTCTGGTAGCGCAGTGGTTACAAATTGGGCTGCTAACTTTAGGGTCAGCAGTTCGAAACTACCAACTATCCCGCTAGACTTTCTGCTCCCGTAAAAAAAGGTTTACAGCCTCGGGAAACCCTATACAGGGTTACTGTGAGTCAGAACCAACACCACAGCACATAACAACAACAAATGAGAGAAATTCTGCTTGAAAATATAGCCTTGGAAACCCTGTGGGACAGTTCTGTACTTTGCTGTAGGATCACTATGGGTAGGAATTGCCTCTTTGGAACTGGGTTATTCAGTTTTCTAAATAGTAACTAAAGAGAATGCTATTTTGATCATTCCTCAAGGGATCACTTTGGTTTTTAAATGATTTATTATTAAACAGCTTGACCTGTTAAAGAAGGTAATTTAAGAAGCACTGTCAATGTCAAAAGCTTACTTAGTTCTTGAATGTACTTTCAGAACAAACATAGATGAAGATGAAAATAGTCAAAGCAAACTCTTTTAGAAATTAGTTATGCCTCTTTATACATATAGATCTCAGATTAATTTCTTTTGACTTTCTGTATATGTGACAAATGTTCTTAACAATTTCTTAATATAATTTTATCTATAAAGATAAATGATAAATGTTACCAGTCAGAGCCTTAGTTTTTGTCATCTACAAAACTAAGGAATATCTAATATGTGTAAAATGCTTAGTAAATGCCAGGTGTATACATGTTAATAAGTGGTAATCATTATGACACTTTGGCAGCACAGTAGAGATTCAAGTCCACATTTCAGTGATTTTAGTAATGATTGTCAATATATGTTGTTTGAGTTTCTAGAATATTTCACATTACTAACATTTCACCAAAGGGTCTAATGCTCAGTAACTGTTTTCAGAAATGAGCACTTTAATAAAGGTCAAAACTCAGTCTTTGGCTAAGAAATAACAGTCTTTGAGAATGGAAACAGAAAAAACCAGGCAGTGATATGTGACAGGCAGTACGGTTTTCTGCTAGCGTTGCTTCCTTAGAATGCTGTCTTTAACATATATGTAACTATATCATAGTGACTTTTTATAATTTATTAGAAATTCAGTGTTAACATCTTTATATGAGCTTTTATACTATTGTAACCTGTAGGTGTATTGTTAAACAACAAAAATATATATTTCATACAATTTGTGATTCAGACTTAGGTAAAGGAATACTTTATTCAAAAAGATTATTAAAACAAAGGGAAGGAGAACACTTTTGCAATAATGCCCAGCCATAAAACCAAGTGTCTCAAGGGTCAGTCAGAATAGGACGTTTGTTTTGTGGCTAAGAATGATTGAAACTGTTGTTGTTAAGTGCTGTTAAGTTGGTTCCAACTCATAGTGACCCTTTATAGGGTTTTCGAGGAGCAGCTGGTGACCTTAAATCACTAATGTTGTGGTTCAAACCGGCTTTTGCAGTTCAGTGCATTAACTCACAGCACCACGTCAAGATTACAAAGGAATTATGTTGTTGTTATTAGGCGCCATTGCATCGTCTTTGATAATGACCCTATGCACAGCAGAACAAAATACCAGATTATGCATCATCCTCACAATTATTGTTACTGGTTGTGTTTGTCCCCACTGTAGTAACCAATGTGTCAGTCGATCTCAGTGGATGTCTTCCTCTTTCTCTCTGTTGCTCTAACTTACCAAGCACAATGCCATATTCAAAAAGGGGTTCCTTCTAACAAAATGTGCAAAGTACCACTGACAAAGTCTCATCATCCTCGCTTCCAAGGAGCATTCTGGCTGTCCTTCTTTCAGCATAAATTTGTTTATTCTACTAGCAGTTCATGGTGCTGTCAATTTTTTCACCAATGGTATAAATCCAAATGCATCATTTTTCTCCCAGTTTTCCTTATTTATTGTCCAACTTTCACATGCATATGAGATGATTGAAAACAATGTGGTTTGGGCCTTAGTCCTCAAATTGACATCTTCACTCTTGAACACTTTAAAGAGGTCTTTTGCAGCAGATTTGTCTAACACAATATGTTGTTTGATTTCCTGACTGCTGTTTCCATGAGTGTTGATTGTTAATCCAATTAGAATAAAATCTTTGATAATTTCAGACTTTTCTCCATTGATCAGGATGTTCTTTATTGGTCAAGTTGAGAGGAGGAAAGGGGGAGAATGGGGCAACCAGGTAGAATAAACAGGTATAATGACTGGACAGTTGATTTTGAATGGTTTTCTTTGCAGTACCTTAATTTTGGGGAGGTACAGTTAAGAGATATTCCCCATCCCAGTGCTTGCTAAGCTTTAGGGCAAGAGGGAGGAGAGAAACCTAGCTAAAGTTTAGTCAAGTTATTTTATCTATATTTTTCAGTAGATACATATACTTGTGAAGCAAAGAACGAGAGTTTGGTGTATGTCTGATTTGGTCATAGACAAAGGGGTCATTGGTGATTTTTATCTAAGTTAAAAAGGGTAGATGTTGCTTTTCAGTAAACTTTAACTCTTTCCTGGGATATAAAAGGGTAATTGGGGTGATTTCTTGATCTGTTCTGTTATCTAAGAACAAGGAGTTCAGGTAAAGTTCAATGATGTCATATTCAGTACAATTTCAACTAAAATCTCAGGTGGTATTTTTAAGGATATTGTCACACTGATTCTAAAATTCATATGAAAAGGTGAAGGGCCAGACATGGTTTCTGTAAGTTTGAAGAACAAAACAAGTCTGGGAGGCTTACATTAGAAGATATTAAACTAAAATAATGAAGACGATAGAGTATTGACAGAAGAATAAAATAAATAGATCATTAGACTAAACTAGAAAAATTCTGAAAAATGATATCTGATTGCACTGGATTGATTAAATTAATAATCCCAATTCTTCCGCCCTTCTTATGTCATTTCCCCTTTGCTGTGTGACTTCATAATTTCTCTCACCAAAAGATTGGAGTTGACGTCGCTACACCTTTTTATTGAGTATGGCCATGTTACTTGCCTTGGCCAGTGAGATGTTAGCAAAGGTAGCATATGTAGAAGCTAAAACACAAACAAACAAACAAAATCCCCACACATTTCCACTTCTTATTCATTACTCTGGGAATTTCTTTGAGGACACGCCTAGGCTAACCTGTTGAAGAGAGATGTGTGGAGCAGAGTATAGGTACACCAGTGGTCCTTGCGGAAACTATCTGAGAGGTGCAAAACTGGATTATCTAGGAAGACTTAATCAAATTATAAAGAAAAAACAAAAAACAAACACATATAAGAATGAAAGAGGCAACTAACTTCAGGAAAATGAAAAGTTGAAATGGAACGACTTACCTTAGCAGTTAGCAGTATTTACATAGTGATAATAATGATTATTGGAGTCTTGGTGTGGCGCTGTGGGTTAATGCGCCAGACTGCAAAACTGTTTGAACTGCAAGGTTGGAGGTTCAAGCTCACCAGCTGCTCCTCTGAAACCCTGTGTAGGGTCGCTATGGGTTGGGATCGACTCGACTCGATGGCACTTAACAACAACATCAATGTTGTTGTTGTTGTTGTTAAGTGCCATCGAGTCGGTTCCGACCCATAGTGACCCTGTACAGGGTTCCCGAGGGTGTAAATCTTTACGGGAGTAGAAAGCCTCATCTTTCTCCCGCGGAGCGGCTGGTAGTTTCGAACTGCTGACCTTAAGGTTCGCAGCCCGAT
>NW_006408575.1:14998999-15003355 GCF_000296735.1 Chrysochloris asiatica
TTTGGTTTTAATTGGAAACTGTCTATTTAAATTTCGAGGAGATCTGTGCACATGTGTAGTAGAACCCTCTGAGGGTGGGGCTGGGGTGTCCACTAGCTCAGGCACCCCTATAGTCACCAGAATGGAGGTGCGCAGACAGCAAGGGACCAATGAAGAGACCAAAAGAAAAGATTGTCCACACCTTTATCTCAGCAGTTCTGCCAGGCGTCTGTGGCTGCTCCGATCCTTCCCCCATGTGGTCTCACCCAAGATGGCGGCTCTTGGCGCAGCCAAGCAGCCCGGACTAGAAAGCAATAGATTTCTTGCTTCTGCCACAGATTCCCCCAGCTGTGAGCCTTCCAACCTTCTAAGTATTCCTTTATATGTGGTTCACAGTTCTGGGACCATCCCCTGAGCCTGCTTGGTCAGGTATTCTGTATTGTTGTTGGCGGAGCTCTCTGCTATGCGTCCACCCGATCTGCCATCTTGTTTGTTCCTTGCCATTGACTTTTACAAAACATTCAGAGAAGAACTAACACCAATTTTACTCAAACTATGCTAGAATATAGAAAAAGATGGAAAACTTCTGAATAGATTTTATGAATCAATCATAATCCTCTTATAAAATCAATGAAGGACATTACCAAAAAAAATAAAAATTAAAAATAAAAATTAGAGAACAATATTCCTCATAAACAAAGATACAATAATTCTCGACAAAATTCTAGCTAATAGAATTTAACAACATATCAAAAAAATAATATATCATGACCAAGTGGGATTCATTCCAGGCATGTAACGATGGTTCCGTAATTGGGCATATAAAAAATAAAAGGAACAGAGCACATAATTAAATCAATTGATATGACCCAGGACAAAAAAAGATATATGCATACTGATATTCATCACTATTCACAATAGCAAAAAGATGGTAACAGCCTTGTCCAAACAATGGAAGAATGGATAAACTTTGGTACATACACATAGTGGAATACTGTGCTACCTTGAAGAATAACAATGAATCTGCAAAACACCTCATAATTTGGATGAACCTATGGAGTCCTGGTGTGGCACTGTGGGTTAATGTGCTGGACTGCAAAGTTAGTTTGAATTGCAAGGTTCACCAGTCAAGCTCACCAGTCGCTCCTTGGACTCTACAGGATCACTATGGGTCAGAACCGACTTGACAGCACTTAACAACAACAACAAGAGGGCATTATGCTAAGTGAAATTAGTCAATCACAATAGGTAAAATCCTGTATGAGACTATTATCATAAAAGCTTAAGAAAAGGTTTCCCAATTAAAAAAAATGTTATTTGATGGTTACCCTGGGTGGCATGGAGGGGTGAGTATTTCACAGGATTGAGAGTAGACACATATTAACTTGGGTAACAAGGAGGGCAGTATATAAGAAGGGGGAGGGCAATATATAAGAAAAGGGAGGGAAGCTGAAGAATAGTGAAGACAGTTGAAAACACAGGAACGTATGCATGAGTTAAAGGGCTAAGATGTAAATAGAGATATGTACATAACCCTGGAACAACAGTGTTCTGGAATAAATACATGGATTGTAATATAGGCTGAATGGATAAGGGAGGAATTGTGAGACATAAATATCTTTATATCCCACAGATATATGAGTATGAAACAAAAAAATGAAACATTCTTTGATGGTTGCCAGGAGTGGGATGGAAGGAAGAGCAGTTCACTGGTTATAGGGCAGATATTTGTTAACCTACATGACAGGGAGGGCAAAATACAAGAAAGATAAGGGCAATATACAAGAAGGAGTCTAACAGAAGTATGATGGGGACAGGTGGATGACACAGGGAGATATACAAGACATAAAGGGGATAGAGGTAAATAGTGAAACATACACAACCTTGAAACAACAATAATCTTCAGATAGATAAAGATAAGAATCAATTGGCAAAAAATAGTACACAAAGACAATGCTATACATCTTACTCTGGTGAGTAGCATCTGAGATAGTAAAAGTTCATGAGCAGCTGTCTAAGGTGCAGCTATTGGTCTCTCCATGTGTGGAAGAAAGACAAGTGATGAGAATTGAAGATGCTTGAAATCAACTTTCTAGTTGATTTCTAGTTGTCTAGTCTTCACGACCCTGAGACTAGAAGAACTAGATGTTGCCCATCTACCACTACCACTTGCCCTAGACACGATCACATTAGAAGATCTTGGATAGAGTTGCATAATGTGTAAAACAAAACTCAAAATTATTAAAAAGAAACAAACAAACCAAAAAAACCGACCAGGCTTGATGGTCAGAAACAGACTAGAGGAACCTGAGACTTTGGCCCTCGAGCACTTTTCAGGTCTAGAAAAAGTCACACCTTCTTTCTGCCAAGCAATAGATATATAGAGGGAGCAACAACATAATTAAGATATGCTCATTGTAAATGATGGAATGGTCCGTCCATCATTCAAAATCATAGGGGCAACATGTACCTAAGGACAATGGTGAGAAGGGATGTGAAGGTGAGTGGAAGGGAAATCAGAGCCACAGGGAGTAAGCAGATGACTGTTGTTCCATGGAGGGGATTGCAATCATTGAAATGAAACTAACAAGGTGTGTTATTTTTTGAATGTAAAACTTATGATCTTGTCTGTAAACCTTCACTCAATTCTCAATAAACAGTTAAAATTAATAATTTAAAATTAAATAAAAACTTTTCCTACATATAATAATCTTTGCTCTTGAATAATTTCACTATATCCTTTCAAAGCCAAGAAAGTACTTCTGTGCAGAAAAAAAACAACTAATATAACAGGCTTGTAAGTCCTGCTTTCTAGGACTTGGATTTTGGGAGGGTTCTCACCATTCCTTAATTGATAAGAGTGGCTCACTGTGCCCAACCTGCTTATACAAACAATATAGTTTAGCTTTTGGAAAAATGGAAGTTTGGAGTACGCTAAGTAGAGTTTGCAAAGCGGTTACGAATCAGGCTGCGAACTGCAAGGTCAGCAGTTCAAAACTACCAGTTGTTCCATTGTAGAAAGATGAGGTTTTCTGCTCACGTAAAGATTTACAGATTCAGAAACACTGTACAGAGTCGCTATGAGTTGGAACCGACTCCCTGGCACATCACCACCAACCACCAAGTAGAGTCTGGAGTCCTGGTATGGCGCTGCGGGTTTATGTGCTGGACTGCAAGGTCCATTTAAACTGAGAGGTTGGTGGTTCAAACTCACCAGCTGCAACTTAGAAACCCTGTATAGGGTCGCTATGAGTTGGATAACTCACTCAACAGCACTTAACAGCAACAGCAAGTGGAGCTTGGAGTCATTGTATGGAGCTGTAGGTTAAGCACTTGGCGGCAAGGAGCCAGCTTCCTTGCTGTTCACGTTGCAGTACAGCACATTAACCCACAATGCCACACCAGGACTCCTAAGAAGGATGATGCTGTTGTTAAGTGCCTTCGAGTCAATTCTGACCCATAGTGACCCTGTATAGGGTTTCCAAGCATCAGCTGGTAAGCTTGAACCACAAACTTTGCAGTTCAAATGACTTTGCAGTTTGGCACATTAGCCCACAGTGCCACACCAGGACTCCTAAGAAGGATGTTGTTGTTATTAAGTGCTGTTGAGTCAATTCTGACCCATAACAATCCTGTATAGAGTTTCCAAGGAGCAGCTGGTGAGCTTGAACCACCAACCTTGCGGTTCAAACGACTTTGTAGTCTGATGCATTAGCCCACAGTGCCATACCAGGACTCCTAAAAAGGATGTTGTTGTAAAGTGCTATTGAGTCAATTCTGACCCATAGCAACCCTGTATAGGGTTTCCAAGGAAAAGCTGGTGAGCTTGAACCACTGATCTTACAGTTCAAACGACATTGCAATCTGACACATTAGCCCACAGTGCCACACCAGGACTCCAAGAAGGGGATTTGTTGTTGTTGTTAGGTGCCATTGAGTCAGTACCAACCCATAGTGACCTTATGCATAGCAGAACACTACCCAATCCTGGGCCAACCTCACTATTGTTGCCATGCTTGAATCCATTGATGCTGCCACTTGGCCAATCTATTTTGTTGGGGGGTCGTCTTCTTTTTCTCTGACTCTCCACCTTACCAAACATGATATCCTTCTCCAGTGACTGGTCTTTCCTGACAATATGTCTGAAGTATGAGAGTCGAAGTTTGGCCAGCTTGGCCTCCAAGGAGCACTCTGGCTGCACTTCTTCCAAAACAGATCTATTGGTTCTTTTGGCAGCCCATGGCACTTTCAGTATTCTTCTCTAATACCATAACTCAAAAGCATCAATTCTTCTACGGTCTTCCTTATTCACTGTCCAGTTATATTATGGTCTTCCTTATTCACTGTCCATGGTTATTGAAAATACCATGGCTTGGG
>NW_006408575.1:15003455-15007997 GCF_000296735.1 Chrysochloris asiatica
GCTGACCTTAAGGTTCGCAGCCCGATTCGTAACCACTACGCTACCAGAGCTCCTTCAATAGTGATTATTAAAACCACATACCAATTTAACAAAAACGTCATGTATCTATATTAGGATGAGAAAGAGGATTTGAGGTTAAGCGGTAACTGGGCAGGTTGTTGTTAAGTGACACTAGTCAATTCCGATTCATAACGACCCTGTCCAAGGTTTCTGAGGAGTAGCTGGTGGGTTTGAACTACTGACCTTGTAGTTTAAAGTCAATGCTTATCCTACAGCCCCACATCAGGAATACTTTCTTCCTAGTCTGTCTTAAACTCTTGTCTTCTAGCAGAGATCTGCTGTTTATAGTGATGTGAAATTTGGCAACAGTCATGGCTGATGGTTGCAAACATTGATTGATTTAATGATATACCTGAAATTTTTTGAACTGGAAAACGTGTTATATTTATTTTTATAAGACGAAAAAATTATTGTCAGTGGGTAATACATAACTAAAAATGGAAAACGAATAGCTGTAGTATAATTACTTTAAGCAGAAAACTGATGACAGATACTAGAAGAAACAACTAAAAGGGTTAAAAATACCATCTTTGTTGTTGTTAGGTGCTGGCATATACCTTCTGCTTCATAGTGGCTCTATGTCCAACAAAATAAGACACTGTGTCTTATAGTTGCTAACATTCTTACCTTTGCTGCAGTCACCGTTGTCAGTCCATCTCATTGAGGATTTTTCCCTTTTTCAAAGATCCACTTAACCAACCTGCCTGGTGTCCTCCTCCAGGGACTGGTGGGTTTCTGATTACATGCCTAAAGTATGCTTCTAAGGAGAGTTCTGGCTGTACTTCCAAAGCAGATTTGTTTGTCCTTCTGGTAGTTTGTTCTTCTGGAAGTTACGTTTCTTTGCAATCACCATGATTCAAAGGAATCACTTCTTCTTTAGACTTCCTTATTCATTGTCTAGTTCTTTCATTTATACGAGGCTATTAAAACTGCCCTGGGTTGGGTGAAACATACTTTAGTGCTCAAAGTGACATCTGTACTTTTTAATACTTTAAAGGATTCTTTTGCAATATGACATTTGATTTCCTAATGGCTGTTTCCATGGGCATTGCTTGCAGATCCAAGCAAAATGAAATCCTTGACAACCTCTGTCTTTTCTCCATTTATCAGGATGTTGCTTATGGATCCAATTGTAAGAATTTTGGTTTTCTTTATGCTGAGGTATAATCGATAAGAAGGCAGTAATATTAGAGTTTTATCTGTAAACATTTCAAGTCCTTTTTGCTTTCAGCAAGCTAGGTCATGCCATCTGCACATCACAAGATGTTAATGAGTTTTTCTCTATCTTGATGCTGTGTTTTTCTTCATATATGAATAATCCAGCTTCTTGGATTACTTTTCTAACCTACAAATTGAATAGTGAAGGGGTATGACCCTGACACATGTCTTTGGGATGTGAGAATCTGGGAAAGATTACATTGACTACTGATTTTCATCTTTGTTGTTGTTAGGTGCCATCGAGTCGGTACCTACTTATAGCTACCTTATGCACAGCAGAATGAAACACTGCCCGATCCTGCACCAACCTCACTACTGTTGCCATGCTTGAGCCCATTGATGCTGCCACTTGGACAATCCATCTTGTTGGGGGTCTTCCTCTTTTTCTCTGACCCTCCACCTTACCTAACATAATATCCTTCTCCAGAGACTGGTCCCTCCTAACAACATATCCGCAGTATGAAAGATGAAGTTTGGCCATCCTGGCCTCCAAGGAGCACTCTGGCTACACTTCTTCCAAAACAGATCTATTGGTTCTTTGAACAGCCCATGGCACTTTCAATATCCTCCTCCAACACTATAATTCAAATTCATCAATTCTTCTATGGTGTTCCTTATTCACTGTCCAGCTTTCATGCAAATGAGGTTACTGAAAATACCATTGCTTGGGTCAGGCGCATCTTGGTCCTCAAGCTGACATCTTTGCTCTTTAACACTTAAAAAGGTCTTGTGCAGTAGATTTGCCTAATGCAATACGTTGTTTAATTTCTTGACTGCTGCTTCTGTGTGTGTTGATAGTTGATCCAAGAAGAATGAAGTCCTTGACAACTTCAATCTTTTCTCCGTTGATAAGATGATAAGATGATTTTAATCTTAAGCCATTTTATAGTTTGACTTGTTTGACTCATTTTTAAAAAGAAGAGTGTTTAGATAAAAATTGTAAAAAAAATTAATTTGAGTAAAAACTATCACAATTTCCCTTCCCTTTGGAATCCTGATAATGAATTGTCAGGTTTTCTTGTTTTCCTCATTTTCTCTGCCTTCATGTTTTTCTTCATTTACACTGTCTTTCCCAGACCAAAATGCATATTTCTTAAATCAACTATAATTGGAGTATTTTCTTAGTAAAGAAAGGCTTCAATTGATTCAATGCAAGTATGAAGAATACAATCAATTCAGAAGATCACTACCCATCCCCTTACTCCCTACATTTCTGCTGCAGCAAAGAATTCATTCATTATTCCAGCAAGTAGAAGACAAGAGTCTGTGAGATAAGGCCACAGGTATCATTGTCAGGATCACCAGTCCCAAGAAAAGCAAGATGGGAGTGTCAAACACATGTAATTGATACATCTGCCTAAAACTGCTCTGAGACTAGTACTATGGGCCTTTGTATTTTATTTGTTTTAAAGGGTCAGTTACAAAAATAATCAATTCAAAATGTATGTTAGACATGAGATGAATATCCCAAGTTGGAAATTATTACAAATTATAGGTGTTCAAAACTCCATTCAAGAAATGACTATTTCACATGGATTCTTTGTTTTTCATTTCGTTTCTTTTGTTTGTAATCCAGTCTTTCTGTATTCTAAAATAATTTAAATCAATGTGTTGTTGATTGGAACTCTAGCAGTTGTAATAGTGGTGATCATACAATAAAATGACTTGCTTTGTGATACTGTGTATGTTTCTTCTTTATTTTTTTCCTATTCTCATTCTTCAGCTTTCTACTCCCACTTTGTTAAAACATACACATTGATTTATATTATTTGCTGTTCATCAAGAAGGATTGCCTGACAGCTGTCTGACTTGTTTAAATTAACTTGAATTTAAGGTGAGTCTAGCATCTAATGTTCCCAAGGAAAACTTGCTGGAAACAGTGCAATTCTCTTTTAACAAATTTTACAAAGACTTTTTCAGGACCTCAGTGAGTATCACTTCTATTGTTAGAAAATAATGAACTATGATAATGCATAACCTTTTAAATTCATCTTAGTGGCCTCTCTGATAACTGATAGTGTCATTGGAGAGTTTTTTGAATAAAATACTAATTTCCAAATCTGTGGGATTACCTCTACATTTTTTTCCAGTCATTAATGAGTACTTTTTGACTATTGCCAGGCCTCGAACAAGGAAGCTAGTTGATCATAATCAAGGAAAACATTCTAGAACACAGTGAAGGTAAGATATAAATATGGGTGACAGTAGAGTTCAAAGGCATCAGGGTTGTAGGTGGTAGGAAGTTGGTGATAAAAATTGGAATGGTCAGTATATGTCTGTGCCATGATACTTTTGTTGCCATGTGGTCCACTTCCTTGAAAGACACTAATGACTCATCCTTATCCCTCCAGTTTGAGTACAGCTTTGTCTGATTTATTTCCGAACTGCTTTGGGGGCATGCAGGGTCAATCTGCTGCTCGGATTCTATGTTGGGTTAAGGGTGCATCGGAGCTCTCTCTAAGGCCCTATGTAATTTTATGCTACCATTAGAGAAGCAATTTGATCTTTTTTTTTTTTTTTTTGCTCCTGAGCCATGTTCTACCTTCCTATTTAATGCCTATATATTGATCAAGCACAAAACCAAGATTCATTCATAATTACTGGTTCTTGGAATGTGAAAGTTAGAATAAAAAAAGAAGAGGGTTAGGTAGTCGGAGAGTTGTTATTGTTGTTGTTGTTGTTATGTGCCGTGGAGTCGGTTCCGACTCATAGTGACCCTGTACAGAGTTTCCAAGGCTGTAAATCTTTACGGGAGCAGAAAGCCTCATCTTTCTCCCACGGGACAGCTGATAGTTTCAAACTGTTGACCTTAAGGTCTGCAGCCCGATTTGTAACCACTACGCTACCAGAGCTCCCTAGTTGGAGAGTATGGGCCAATAAATAAAAAACAAGGTAAACTGAGAAAAGATTGAAGTTGTCAAGGATTTCATTTTACTTGGATGCACAATCAAAGCTCTTGGAAGCAGTAGTTAAGAACTTAAAAAATTTGGAAATCTAAAGGAAATGGATACCTTTTTAGAAAAACATGACCAATGTATACTAAGACAGCATGAAGTAGAAAACTTAAAAATACCTATAACCAAAGTAAAAATTGATCAGGTCAATAATAAACTACCAACAAAAAAAGAGTTCAGTCCCAGATGGATTTGCCATTGACTTTTTTTTTTTTTTTTTTTAATTTAAGGTTTTTATTGTGGATTGAGTGAAAGTTACAGGGCACATCATCAGTTTCACATTCAACAATTCATATAACTTGTTTCATTA
>NW_006408575.1:15015077-15050037 GCF_000296735.1 Chrysochloris asiatica
CTTCAACACTTTAAAAAGGTCTTGTGCAGCAGATTTGCCTAATGCAATATGTCATTTGATTTCTTGACTGCTGCTTCCATGAATGTTGATAGTTGATCCAAGAAGAATAAAGTCCTTGACAACTTCAGTCTTTTGTCCCTTGATAATAATGTTGTTTATTGGTCCAGTGGTGAGGATTTTTGTTTTATTTACATTAAGATGCAATCCTTACTGAAGGCTGTGCTCTATGATCTTCATCAGTAAATGTTTTAAGTCCTCTTCACTGTCAGCAAGTAAAATTGTATCATCTTCATATCGCAGGTTGTTAATGAGTCTTCCTCCAATCCTGATGCCATGTTTTTCTTCATATAACCCAGTTTCTCAGATTATTTCCTCAGCATATAGGTTGAATACAAGCTATACAAGAAGGGGATAGTGCTTATAAATTTTCTCTTTAGTGGTCTGGAGATCTAAAATCCCAAACACACAGCCATTGAGTTAATTCTGCAGGCCTGTAAAAGATTTCCAAAGCTTTAAATATTCATGGGAGCAGACACCTCATCTTTCTCCTGTGAAATGACTTGAGTTTGAACTGCCTTCTGGTAGCTTAGTGGTTACTAATCGGGCTGCGAACCTCAAGGTCAGCAGTTCGAAACTACCAGCTGTTCCATCCGAGAAAGATGAGGCTTTCTGCTCCCATAAAGATTTAAAGCTGTGGAGACCCTGTGTAGGGTCCCTGTGAGTCAGAGCCAACTCCAAGGCACATTACAACAAAAACACCTTATTTAGAAGTTCTGTTTGTAAAGAAGAGCCCAGCCTGTTCTCAGAGGTTCTTTGTCATGTTAACTTGAGATCTTCAGAAATGGTGACCTGAGGCCACTTGTATTGTGTAAGGTCTTTGAGACCATTTCCTCCCTCAGCAGGAGTGTGTTTTATGATCCTTTGACTGTGTGTGCCATTGATTTAGTCATCATAAAGAAAAAAAAAAAAAAATGTTGTTCTGTTGTACATAGGGTCCCTGTGAGTCAGAACTGACTGGATAGCACCAAACAACATTATACACTGAGCAAAAGTTTTCTCTCTCAACCATTCCTTCCACCAGTTGCCATCAAGTTAATTCTAACATATGGTGACCCATATGTGCACAATAGCACTTTCAATGACTGATTTATGAGAAGTAGGTCACCAGGTCTTCCGAGGCTCCTCTGGGTAGACTAGCCACCAACCAATAGATAAAAAGAAGGTGAGCATGTCTACACTACCAGGAAGTCCAGCTCTTACAGCAGCTGACATTGAGGTGCTTGACAGTGGCAGAGATACTCTATTGTTCGGGAGGCTGAAAAGCCTCTGTATTTGGAAATGTATCTGTAGAAAACTCTAAAGGCAAAATGACTGTCTAATATCACTGAAATAACACAGCAGGCTGTAATGCTTCAACATTTAGAGAAGGGTCATGGATTCCATGATCCTTTTAGTATTTGTATTGCACAAATGTCATAGAATTTTCAACTTGGAAGGGGACCTTGGTGATCAACTACCAAAGCAGATATGAAATGAACATTATGAAGTGATGAGTGCAAGGATCATTTAATTAGGAAGATCTTTGTAAAAAGAGTGATAAAGGGAGAGAGACTTGACTTGTAAAAACAAGGGACCATGGTCAAGGTCTTATCCATCAGAACACATGACAATTAGATGTTTGAAATCAGAATGTGGAGGAAGCTAAGGGCATGGAAGGACAAGAATAAATCAAGAAAATAAATGAGGTAAAGAAAACAAACAAACCTTAAAGCACTGGGGATCTGGAGTTAGTTAGATTCTGGTTTATGCCTTTTACTGATGTACAAACAGAAGAGCATGTCTTTGAGTGCAGGGCATCTTAAAGCCCTCTATGACAGCAATTTGTTTGAGTACTACATTAATTAAAGGAACACTGAGGAAGCTTATCTGCAGATAGTTTTCTCATTCATGCAGTAATTGTTCATTGGAAAGCAACCAGCAATCATTTGAAAGATATCATACAAAAATCAAGCAGGATCTGTGATCTGGGTCAGCCTGTCTGTAGGTGAATTCCTACCTGGTATTTATGGAGTCCTGGTGTGGTGCTGTGGGTTAATGCGCTGGACTGCAAGGTTAGTTTGAAACCCAAGGTGGGCAGCTCAAGCTCACCATTGACTCCTTGGAAACCCTATATAGGGCTGCTATGAGTTGGAACCAACTCGATGGTACTTTCACAACATTTACTAAAGACCTGAACTTGGGGTTTTTTGCTACAATCTGTTACCCAGAGTGGAATTGGGCTTAGGAAGCACTGAGTGACCTCACATTGTTAAGTGCTGTTGATTCGGTTCCGACACATAGCAACTCTATATAGGGTTCCCAAGGAGCAGCTGGTGAGCTCACATGGCCAACCTTGCTGTTCAAACTGACCTTGCAGTCCAGCGCATTAATCCACAGTGATAAGTGGCTATTTATTCATTTAGTCATATGCATTTCAATTTTATTTTATAATCAAGTCTGCTCTGCAAGACTGACAGCCAGTGAGGTCATACTCAGGCTCATATAGCAAGAATGCCATCATCTATAGTAGATGCTGGGTAAATTTTAAGTAAATCAGTTGGTGACCCATTAACCATGTATTTCAGATAGATTCAAAGAACAGATCTAGTTGAGAAAATGTCTATCAAACTATTAAGAGTTGTTATTTTCTTTGGAGGGCAGTAGTATTGTGAGGGCTTGGGTACAAGGGAGTTTTTATGTTTTCAATTATATAGTTGATTCATACCTTCTTGGGTGCAAAAATTGGTGACTCTAACAGCACTTTCTAGTCATGCTAGGTTTGATCATTCTTTGCAATGGCCACGTAGAACTCAAGCACATAACACAGTTACAGTGTTTATTAGGAAAGTTAACAGGTTACAAGACAGGATCAGAAAATACTCAGGGCACAATTGTTCCAGGCAGGAGTGTCTCTCAGTCATGCCCCTAGCTAGGCCTCTTTCTGACCATGCTAATATTACAAAGGTCTTTTAGGGCTACTGATACATACCTGTAGAACACACCACTCCACAATAAACCTCAGCCGGAAAGTACTTGGTGCTACCTTCCTGGAGCATCAAACTTAGCTCCACCATTTAAGTGCTTTGAGGCACCTGCTCTGCAAGCAAGCCTCCTGTCCACAGTCACTCAGTTCTCCTTGCTCTGTGGACTGGCAGCGCAGTGCTCTGGCTCATGCTGTGACTCCTGGTTCCACTGATGATGCTGTTCTACCACTCCTCCCATGTCATAGCTTTCTGTCCCTGGGTTGAAGAGGTTCAATGTTCAAGGATTTCAGACTCCAAAAAATGAACTCCACTGCTGGCTATCCTTCTTTGATCCTAATGAGATTTCCCCTCCTGCTTCTGAGAAGACTTAGTTTATACCCAGAAGGTTGTTAAAATTGACTAATCACAGTTATCCCTGTTAACACTCATTCCCAGATGAATCATCTGTCAGCCTTTCCCCCACCTTTTCTTACCCTGACTGATCAGGAAAAATTAGATTGGTGGGAAGTTATGGAGACTATGACTAGAAGAGACATTAAATCTTTCACTACTCCAACTACATTGCTTTGGGGTAAAAAAAGTTGATGAAATAGTAGTATCTGCTCTTCTGCCTATTTTGTGTCTAGCATTTTTCCAGGTGCTTGAGATATATCAGTGAGCACAGTGCATAATGGTTCCTTTCCTTATGGATCATATATTTAAGCAGGGGGAACATTAGAAAATGAACATAATAACTCAGTAAATTATATGTTAGAAGATGATATGCACCATGAAGTAGTGAATAAAACAAGATAAAGGTGGTAGATTTTACCTTTAAGAAGCCCTGTGTTAAAAGAGGATCCAAGCCAAATCTAAGAGGTTTGAGTCCTATATCAACTAAAATCCTTCATGAGTGATAACCCACTATTAAATTTTCTAAACTATAAAGCCTATTAAAGAAGAAATAATTTTTCCCTAAATAATACCACCATGTATAATTTTATACTTTTTATGTTTTGTTTTTGTTGTTAAGTGCTGTTGAGATGGTTCAACTACTAGCAAGCCTGTATAGGGCTTCCGAAGGGTGGCTTATGAGTTTGAACCACCAACCTTGTGGTTTGTAGCTCAGTACTTTCCCTGTAATGCCACACCAAATAAAGGATCATTGATTCTCACAGTAATCCTGTGAGTTAACCATACATCTAAAAAAGGTGAATTCATCTTTGTTTAATAGATGGGAGCCAAGTGGGAGTACTTTGGTGTTATAGAATAGGTGATATTCAGGATGATAATTTAGGATCACCTGTTGCCTTGTCTTTATAATTAGAATTATGCTTCACAGAGTTGACAAAAGGAAAGATCAACAGGTTACTGAAAAGAAGATACCATTGTTGGGAATTTGAAGAAATCTAAGTAAGATGCCAGGTTCTTGAGTCCAGATACAGATTTTTATCAGTTAACCTTCTGATTTTTATGAGTTGAGTCCCAAATGATGGATTTATCCATATCAAACTCATAAAAGATTGGATTTATTCATAGGAGTATCAGTTTTTGTAACATAAATGCATCTTTTCTGTTTCTGAAATACAGTCTAGGACATCCACTCTCTTAGACTTTAAACTATGGTTTCAAATACATTAGGTATGTTGTTGGGTTGAATCTGAATCCATCATCCATAGACATACACGGCATAGGCATATGTCTAATAGTTAGTTATGCATGCCTTTTGTTAAGTGTCATTGGTTCTGACTGTTAGCTACCCTGTGTAGGGTTTCCATATAGAAGCTGGTGAGTTTGAACTGCCAACCTTTGGGTTCAAAGTCCAGTGCTAATCCTATAGTGCCGCACCAGTAGTCCTCTTCATGTCTGTGGTAGTGGAGTTGGTGCTGACTCATAGCAACCCTGCATAGGGTTTCATGTGTTGTTGTTGTTGTTGTTAAGTGCCATCGAGTCGGGTCCGACCCATAGCGACCCTGTACAGGGTTTACGAGGGTGTTGTAAATCTTTACTGGAGTAGAAAGCCTCATCTTTCTCCCGCGGAGCGGCTGGTAGTTTCGAACCGCTGACCTTAAGGTTCACAGCCCGATTCGTAACCACTACGCTACCAGAGCTCCTAGGGTTTCATCTAGGGATCTCCTTATTACTAAAGTTCCTTTCCTCCTTCCTCACATTTCCTTAAGAGAATACAAAGGAAACTACACTTGAGACTTGACTCATGGTATTTCATTTCTGCATTGTATTGCTACACTGTGTAAGTGAAATGCTAAAGGCAATCAATCACTGGGAAAGCTCAAAGAGAGAGACAGTTATATTATCAGGATCACAGCTTAGTGTGGACCAGCCAATCTTCTCCACAACACAGCTGCAGGAAAGCCTGATTGGCAACCAACAGTCAACAAAGGCACTTGGAGTCTTTGGTTAAGTTCCTTTCTCTCCTGCAAACAATTGTAAAAGTAAATGATAAGCCTTAATACACTTCCATAATGAATCATAACAATGGAGGACATTATCAAGTTATATAAACAGTAGGAGACTTTGAAATGATTCAAGGGGAAGATACCATTAATCATTGTTCTTTTTCACCATTTCTCAGAGTTTCTATCCTGTAATTAATTTGAAGGAGATTGTGAGGGTCCCTATTCGATGACTCTAGGATAATTGTTCCATTTTGTAAACTCCTGATAGGACATGACTGCATTTGATCATTTAGCAAGTGTCTTAGAGGCAATTTATAGATATTCCAATATTTTCAATCAGCAAATTTTAATAAGGGCACTATTTACAATGAGCCCTACTGGTTCTGCTACATAGGAATCACCAAGCCTTTTCTGTAAAAGATCAGATAGTACATAGTTTAAACTTGCTGGCCGTAGTCCCTGTTGTAAGTACTCTTTTGTTGTGGTCCCAAAGCAACAACAGACAGTATGTAAATGAATGAGAATGATCATGCTCAAATAAGATGACATTTATACACATTGAAATTTGAGTTTCATCAAAGTACCTTGTGTCATGAAATTTGCTTATTTTGATTGTTTTTAACCATCTGAAAATGCAGAAATCATTCTGAGCTGTTAGGATGTAATTTGTTGAGAGCCTATGTAGGACAATCAAATCAATATAATGAACTGATTATCATAATATAATCAAATCCTAATTGTCAAGTATAATCGTGAAGAAGTACTAATGGACTTTTACAAGGCAAGATTATTTTAAGGGCTAGCCCAATTCACCACAGTCATTACCAGACTCATCTCCCCTCTTAATGCACTGGAATTAAGGAACATAAGAATCCTCAAGCAGTTGAACTTCTGGTGTAGCACTGTAGGATCAGCACTGGACTGTGAAACACAAGGCCAACAGTCAAACTCACTAGCTGCTCCTCAGAAACCCTATGCAGGGTTGCTGTGAGTCAGAACTGACTTGACGGCATTAAACAACAATAACAAATCTCTTCTCCTGTTTTGTTTATTTATAAATGTAGATAATCGAACTGACAAAGTAATTTTAATATCTTGAATTTAGTGACCTCCACAGGATACCTGTGGAGTCCTGATGTGGCACTGTGGGCTAATGCGTCAGACTGCAGTCATTTGAACTGCAAGGTCGATGGTGTTAAGCTCACCAGCTGCTCCTTGGAAATCCTATACAGGCTCGCTATGGGACGTAATCGACTTGACGGCACTTCATAACAACAACAACAGGTACCTAGGAGCACAATGGCTCCATATATTAAATGCAGGACTGCGAACCACAAATCTTTGTGGTCAAGTCTACCAGCTGTTCCACAATAGAAAGAAGAGGCTTTCTACTCCAGGGAATATTTAAAGCCTCAGAAACCATGTACGTGGTGGCTATGAGTCAGAACCGACTACATGGCACTTAAAAACAAAATGCCTATATCCAGCCTTGCCTCTATGTGGGCAGAGGCCCTTTTTCTTCTGCCTACTCACATTGTCCTAGAATGTTTAACCAACTGATATGCCAGGCTTTGGAGAGTACAGCTGTGTAAGATAGTACATACGGTGTTCCCTTGAACACCAACATAAAGCCTAGTTCCCAAGTTTTGTTACAGAATCTTTTTATACACAGACTGATGACAAGAATGTCTGTTTTTTTCAGGAGAGATCTAACTACCTTCTCACAGAGACTAAACACCCTTAGTCTTTGGACTAAAAAAAATTAATTGTTCCATTTTGTACTTATTCTGATTAATGCTGCTTTTTTGCACTGCAGGTTTAGAAATTGTAAGGTCGGAAATGCATTCCATGGTGGTAGATTTTAATTACTGCTGTAACAGTAGGGTAAAGTATGAAAGAACTCGTGTTGGAGGCATTCCAGCCCAGGCCATTGTTGTTGTTGGGTGTCTATGAGTTAATTCCATCTCATAGTGATCCTATGTAGCAGAGTAGAATTGTTCCATAGTGCTTTCTTGACTGTAATCTTTACAGAATTAGATTTCTAGGTCTTTCTCTTATAGAGCATCTGGGTGGGTTAGAACCACTAACCTTTTGGTTAGCAGCTAAGCACTTAAGAATACCATTACTAGAGCTCCTAGCCTTATGAAACTACTTGGATTAGAATGTAAGATTTAAAACAATTGGAGGACTAGATGAGTGTTCAATTATAGGTTAAGTTGTATGTAGTAAATCTCTCTGAGCATTCTAAGATTTATAATTTTAAATAAATCCAATTCTTTAAAGTAAACTAGTTGATTATTTAATACCCTCAGTAAGAAAGTATTGTTAGTATATAAAATGTTTCAATACTTTGTATTGTTGGGAAATTAAATTATTAGCCACATGGCAACTTAAATGATCTGTTCAGTTTTGGTGTGGCGCTATAAGATAAGCACTGCACTGCAAACTGCAAAGTTGGTGATTCAAACTCTATACAGGGTTGGGGGTTGATAGGAAGGAGACAGAACTGACTCAATGACATGTAACAACAACAACAATGTGTGACAAAATCGTTCAAATAAATTACACTTTATTTTAGGAATTTAAGCTAAATAATGTAATAACTTAAATTGATAATATAATTGTTTTTGTTGATTAATAGCACATTGAATTAATGGAATAATATATCATATCATAATAATAAAATACACTGAACAAGTTGATCTCCTTTAGAGTCCTCATTCTTTCTTGAATGCTTTTATGAATTTAGGCAAGATAATCACACCATTATAGTTCAGGGTCTTGATCTAAAAAATGCCAATGATAACATAATCTACTTAGAATTGATGTGAGGAGTAAGTCAGGTAAGCATATAATGTGTATTGTGCCCATAATAAGTACTTAGTAAATGATTCTATGGTGATGGTGGGGTGGTGATGATGATGATTATAATCATCAAGTTTTGGAAAATAATGAAGACAGCCACAGAAACTAGCATAGCACCTGTTATTGCTAAATTATAATGTTCTTTGTTATGTTTTTTTTATGGTGTGCTTTTTTTCTAATAACAATTTTGCCCATCATTGTAAATGGTTTTTCCAAAAAATATTAACCAGTTGGTTAATATTTGGTTTTGATCTATGTATGTAGCTATTCATCCATCCATCCATTCCCTGTGTAGCTTGTTTCACAAAGCCACTATAACATTCAAATAGAAAACTATTCATTACTCTTACATACTTTCAAACACTTCTCATTAATCATTGTTTAGCTGGATAAACAGATTTGTGTTTGTTCTTGATGCCATTAGGGAAATTAGTGTAAATGAGAAATTTTCTTCTTAAAAGCTTTACAAATATACCAGAGACTTCACATCCCATTGCTCGATGATATCATTTAGCATTCTTTTAATCAGAAGTCAACTTTTGTGCACAATGTTAAACTATTACTATGACATATTTCTTGTAAAATAATTGGAAAATGCAGGAATAGACAAAAAGAATTAAATTATCTGTAATTTTCTCTCACCAAGTAGTAATTATCACTGTTAACATGTTGATGTATGAGGAGGCTTCAAAAGGTTAATGGAAAAATTACATTGTTATTTAATTCCATTTTTCCTTGAACTTTTTGAAGCCCCCTTACATGCTGTCTGTAACTCTTTTCTATGTATTTAAGTAGCTGTTTCTTAATTACAGACTGTTTTGCACTTGATTTGTAAGGCTTTGGGTTGGTATTTGCAACCATAATCTTCTTTAGCAGCTAGTTCCCTGGCGGTGATGATTTCGTGACATCGAGTCATTTTCTACTCATAGCAACCTCGAAAACCAGAAAGCTTCATTTTTCTCCCACAGAGTGGCTAGTGGACTCTTGAACTACTGAACTTACAGGTAGAAGCCCAACACATGAGCTATTATGCCACCAGGGCTCCTTATTTCTTTGGTTGTTGTTATTGTTAGGTACCACTGAGTCTCTTCTGACTCACAGATACTTTATACACAGTAGAATAAACACTGCCCTGTCCTATGCCATCCTCACAATGTTAGTTGCACAATGTTTGTTGCATTGCTGCTGCCACTGTGTCCATCCATCTGGTTGGGGTCATCCACTTATTTGCTGATACTCCTTCGTCAAGGATTGGTCCCTCCAAATAATGTGTCTCAAGTTTGAGAGATGAAGTCTCACCATCCTTGCTTCTAAGGAGCTTCTGGTTGTACTTCTTCCAACACAGATTCATGTTCCTGGCAGTCCATGGTACTTTCAATATCCTTCTGCAACACCATAGCTCAAATGCATCATTTCTTCTGTGGTCCTCCTTATTCATTGTTGAATATTCACATGTATATGAAGCTTTTGAAAATACCATGGTTTGGATCAGGCAAAATGATATCTTTGCTCTTGAGCACCTTAAAATGCCTGTGCAATAGATTGGCTTAATGCAATATGTCCTTTGATTTCCTGACTTATGCTTTCATAAGTGGAGCCAAGCAAAATAAGATTTGACAATTTCACTTATCATGATGGTATTTATTGCTCCAGTGGTGAGGACTTTTGTTTTCTTTACATTGAGAGGAGCAATCCACAAAACAAGTGGTTATCATCCGCATTTCACAGGTTGTTAATGAGTCTTCTTCCAGTACTGATACCAGGCTCTTTTTCGTATAATCCAGTTTCCTGGGTTATTTGCTCAGCATACACATTGAGTAAATATTGTGAAAAAATATAGCCCTGATGTGCACCTTTCCTGATTTTAATCCATTCTGTGTTCCTTTGTTCTATTTTAATAACTGTCTCTTGGTCTGTGTACATTTTCCTCATGAACACAAGGAAGTGATCTGGATTAAACCCATATTCGTAGATTTTATCTTCTGGTATATATGACAATGCCCCACTGATCTTCATAAGGTTTTCATTGGATAAACATTCAGATGAAGCCTGCTTCTCTCTCTTCCTAGTTTTCTTCATCTGGAAGCTCTGCTGAAATCTGTCCACCATGAGTGACCCTGATGGCATAGCTTCCAGCATCGTAGCCCCATGCAAACCACCACAGAGGAAACCTGACAGGCAGGTGGTGGAAGTTTCCTGGTAGGTCCTCTCAACTGAGGAAATAAGTAAGAATTTGAGTAGTGGTAGGCAACCAATGGGGATTTCTTTTACCCTGATAGTTGAATCTCAAGAACGGCTCTCTCCTAGCAACAGCAAGTTTCTGTATCTACTGATTTTAGTTTTCACCTTATTCCTACCATCCCAGAATGAATTTTAGGGTAGCTTCCACTTAGGGATGTTGGTTTCAGATTGGTGGGGCTTCCCCCAAGCGCTGAAGTTACCAGCACCAGTAAAGGAAGATCTTTGCACACTTCCTTGGAGCTCCTCAGATCAGATCATGGCAATTACTTTTTTTAAGGATCAGTTACTATCTTTGTAATACTTCTTTTTTTTTTTTTTTTTTCTTTGCTGCTCCAGTTTACCTATATTGCTTTAACCATCTTCCTATATTAAATTTTGTCTGTTAAAATAATTAGTATGGTTTCTCTTTTCCTGAGTAGATCCTGACTTGTATGCACACATGTAGAGATACTTGACTTTCTCATTCAATTTTTATGCTCTGCTTAAGTTTTATTCAGAAGATCCCAAACTCCCTTTTAGAAACAAGATGATAATGATGTGTCAGGTGGAAGAATGGACATTTCCAATTATAGTATGAATATGCTACCTATTAGAATCTTGCTAGTATTGCAATCTTTGCACATAAAGATGTATTCAACCTCTTAGTAGTATCTGGTGCTTGTTTTAGAAAAAACTGAAAGTAAAGAGGAAAAAGCAAAAGTGTTGATACTAAAGGTATAACTTGTGGTGATGATTTTCATATAATGTGTAGATCAGAAATGATGAAAGAGGCAAGGCATATATTTCATCTTGAAGGGATATTTGACCTTGAGTCCTTTTAGACTTGTATTTTGTAAAAAGGCAAAAGAGCGAGTTTAAGTAAAGCATAATCATGTCGTTGTTGTCAGGTGCCATCGAGTCGTAACCGACTCATAGCGACCCTATGCACAGCAGAACGAAACAATGTCCGATCCTGGGCCAACCTCACTACCGCTGCCACACTTGAGTCCATCAATGATGCCACCTAGCCAATCCATCTCGTTAGGGGTCTTCCTCTTTTTCTCTGACCCTCCACCTTACCCAACATGACATCCTTCTCCAGCGACTGTTTCCTCCGGACAATATGTCCAAAGTATGAGAAACGAAGCTTAGCCATCTTGGCCTCCAAGGAGCACTCTGGCTGCACTTCTTCCAAAATAGATCTATTGGTTCTTTTGGCAGTCCATGGCACTTTCAGTATTCTCCTCCAACACCACAACTCAAAGGCATCAATTCTTCTATGATCTTCCTTATTCACTGTCCAGCTTTCACATCCATATGAGGTTATTGAAAATACCATGGCTTGGGTCAGGCACAACTTAGTCCTCAAGCTGACATCTCTGCTCTTCAATACTAAAAAAATTCCTAAACAGCAGATTTGCCCAATGCAATACAAAGTCTGATCTCTTGACAGCTGCTACAATGAGTGTTGATAGTAGATGCTAGAAATAAATGATCAAAGATGATGTCTAAAATCCAGATCTAATTAAGGAATATAATAAATAAATACTTTAGTTCTCTGGGAATAAAACCTACCTTAGTAGTTAGCAGTGATTAAAAGTGTGAAAAATTATTTTAAGTGGTCTATAAAGTACATAATGCTTTAATCTGTTATGAACATCTTCATATGACATTAATCACTCTCTCAATAATTATTCTTAATAACCATTTACTTATTTAAGATTATCTCCCATTGTCAGTTGTTTATTTTTTAATTTTATCAGATAAAAATTATTTTAAACCTTCTGAAGATAAATTCTTTAATATCTTCTTTTTTTTCTTTCTTGCATATCTTCTTAATAATTCCTTTAGAAAATGTTCCATCAAAATACATCCGTAGTATTGAATGGTATAAACATATACTGAGACTTTTGGTGTACACTACTAGCGTGTTCTGCAGAAGTGTTACCCCATTGATACTTCCACTAGAAATGAATCAGAATACATTTCCTAAGTCTCACTGACTAACTTTAAAGAACAAAAAGAGTTTGAAATATTTTCCTCACCTAACTCAGCACTTTCAGAGTTAATGATTTTTAAAAGAATGTATCTGTTGAGTTACTTGTTCCCACATATTAAGTCTCCATGAATGAGACTGGAATCTTTTCCTTTCTTTCCTTTAATCTTTTTTTTTTTTTGTAAAAGGCTTAACATTTACAGCTGTTCAAGGGTTAAAAGAGAGTCACACAGTAAAAATTATTAATAAAGAGAGGAGTGTTGAAAATAAGCAATGGCCAAGTAAAAAGAAGAAGCCTGGTATTGTTCAATGAATTTTAAGCTAAGAACCATGAGTAACTGTGGATTAATAAACTCTTTGTTTGCAGATCTTGGTGGTGGTGGTGATGTGCCGTGGAGTCGGTTCCGACTCTTAGACATCCTGTACCTGTACAGGGTTTCCTAGGCTGTAAATCTTTACGGGAGCAGAAAGTCTTATCTTTCTCCAGCGGAACAGCTGGTAGTTTGGAACTGCTGACCTTAGTGATATGTAATTTTTGACCTAATATGTTGTTTCTAATCTCTCCAATGTTGCCTTTCACCTTGGGTCATTATTAAATAATGTATCTGTGGCTTTCCTTTACCATTGAGTCAGTTACAACTCTTTGTAACCACATGTGTGCAGAGTAGAGCTGCTCACCTGGGTTTCCAAGGCTGTGACTTTTCAGAAGCAGTTGTTCAGATTTGTCTTCTGAGGCTCTACTGGGTGTGTTTGTACTAGTTGTGTGTTTAACTGTGTGCCAACAGGTACTCAATGTTGTTGTTATTACATGCCGCTGAATCAGTTCTGACTCATAGCAAACCTGTATAGGGTTTCCGAAGAGCAGCTGGTAGGTTTGAACTGCCGACAACACCAAATCCCATGCAAATTAAAAAAAAAATAAGAAAGAAATCGAGACAAGGTTTATCTTCTTTTCTAACCCCAAGCATGCTAGCTTATACTTCTTCCCACTTCACCTCTTCACATTCTTTTTCTGTACCTCTTTTCCTTCCATCCATTTTTAATTGTAGCCAAAATATTAATATTCAGGTAAGTACATTCCAAATGGAGTTACCAACATCTGTTCTATTCTGTTTCATAGCTGTGTTTATCCTTTCATACATTCTCAGGACACTATATATGAGTGGACGAAACAAAGGATATATAAAACATGATCTTTACCAATAAGTATAAATATGGAGAATAAATTAGTAGGCTAGTACTTTTTGGAACAGGCCCAAGCAGAAATTGTGTGTAGAATATTATGTATGTGAGTTTATGTAAGAAAAGAAAGGATATTAATTTTTTTTTCATTTGATAATAACAATTTACCAAGTGCTATCAATGTGAGTGAGACACACAGATTGTGGACTCATTTCATATAAGCAACAGTTTTATAAAAAGACACTAAAATCCTCCCTGCTTTATAGAAAAGAAACCTCAGGCCAGTAGGGGTCCATCGACTTAGTGAATAAGTGGTTGTGTTCACCTCAAATGTTTACCCCTTCATTCAATAGCCTCTCAGAACTACTCTCTGTGGATTAGGGAGCTCTCTGTAAAATAACTGGTCATTTCTCCTTGGTATTTTATTGTAGACTCAAGTAATATTTTTACTGGGATTTTAATGGATATCACTAAGAAATTTTTCATGGCAACATGTTTTTTTATTCTACTTGTAACAGAGTTCTTTGTGTGCTTCATATTTCCAGAGAGTTATAGACGAGCTATGTTCATTATGATTAGTATGTTTAGAATCAATGTATTCTAATCAGGGAATGTTATCATGATTATTTACTGGGCATGACGAAAAAGAGGGTACATAATGCAGTAACAACACTCCTCCAACATTCACAAACACTCTTTCCCACCTCAATAAAAGACATTATAAGTCTATACTTTCTTTCTGCTGAACCTGGGCAAGGTCTTTGAATCCTTGTCAACATGGCATTTTAGATTACCTTGTCATCGAGTTCTTTGAGACTTGGAGTTTGAATTCTCTTATCTAGTCCAATCACTTTCATATAAGAAGAGTAAATTGAGGCCAAAAGAGGTTCTTAGCTTGCTTATTTAGCTACTGGCTCAAAAGAAACCCCCTATAGCCTTCAAGAACAAGGACTATATCTGACTCCAGATGTATAAATTAAATGGCATATTCAAAGTTCTTTACCTAGTGCTCTACACTTATGCGTAATTGACTCTCAGGAGATAGAAGCTGTAAGGCAAACTGCTGGGCTACCATCCTTGAACTCCACTGTTGATATTAGTAATAGTAGAGGTAGCAATAGAAGAAAGGAAGGAAGGACGGACACTGAACTAAAATACTGAAGACTCTTCAGTTACACATCTTTCTATCAACTTTTAGCCTTCTTTCTTTTGTCAAATTATCTCTTGAGACCTTGATTGATGTTCAAATTTTGGCTCTTGTGGACTAATTTTAGTTTTTCTTCAGCTTCAGCCTGAACTTGTATATGAAAAATTGATGGTTTGATCCACAATTTGCCCCTGACCTTATTTTATGCTGATGATATGGAGCTTTCCCACCAACCCTTCTCACAGCTATAGACAGTTTGATTTATCTGTATGCCATTTGATGAGGTCCATGTTTCATGTTCATTAAAAAAGATATTTATAATAAACAATTCTATCTTTCATGAAATTTCCAGAATTGTTTCTGTCACCCCAGCCATGTTTTCAACTACTGATCCTTCCCCTTTGTTTCCAACATTCTTGATCCAATCACCAGTAATATATATATACATATATAATCTTGACTGCATGTTTGATCCGTTTCTGGAAAAAAATGGTAGATTTCTTCAATTTTATCATCACTGACTTTAGTGGTTGGTGTGTAAATTTGAATTATAGTGGTATTAAGTTTACTTCCTTCTTATTGTTGTCATTAAGTGCTATTGAGTCATTTCTGACTCACAGCAACACTGTATAAGGTTTCCAAGGAGTGGCTGATGAGTTTGAACCACCAACCTTGCGGTTCAAACTGACCTTGTGGTCTAGTACTTATCCTACAGTGCCATACCAGGAAATCAGGTCTTCCTTGTACGTGTATGGACATCAGGAACATAATACAGGAAGAAAGCAAAGCCATCAAGAAGACAAGAAGAAGGAAAAGACCAAAATGAATGTCAGAAGAGACACTCAAACTTGCCATCCAACAGAGATTTTAAACAAATGGAAGAAATGAGGAAATAAAATGAGTATTCAGGAACACTTAATTATGCTCATGAGGAACCTGTACACAGAGGAAGAGGCAGTCATTCGAAAAGAATAAAGGGACACTGAATGATTTAAAATTAGTAAAGTTGTGTGCCAGGGTTGTATTCTTTCACCATACTTAATTCAACCTGTACACTAAGCAAATAATCTGAGAAAGCTGAGTTATATGAAGAAGAACATGGGTATCAAGATTGGAGGAAGACTCATTAACAACCTACGATATGCAGAAAGTATTACCTTGTTCGCTAAAATCGAAGAGTATTTAGGATACTTACTGATGAAGGTCTAAGACCACAGCTTTTCATACAAATTGCACATAAATGTAAAGAAAACAAATAATCCTTACCATTGGACCAATAAATAACATCATGATAAAGGTAGAAAAGACTGAAGTTGTTTAAAACTTCCGTTTGCTTAGATTCATAATCAATATTTATGGAAGCTGCAGTCCAGACATCAAAGTCATATTGCATTAGGTAAATCTACTACACAAGACCTTTTTAAAGTGTTCATGAGCAAAGATGTCAGTCTGAGGACTAAGCTGCACCTGACCCAAGCCATGGTGTTTTCAGTAGCTTCATATGCAGGTGAAAGTTCGGCAGTAAATAAGGAAGACCATTGGTAGATGACAAACCTGAAAACGCTCAAAATAATTTCTAATCCAACACTGCTGTTTTTAAAAGAAAGAAATCAAGTCGTTGTTACTAGGTGCTATTGAGTCAGTTCTGATAAATTGATGCATTTTAGTTATTATATTGGAGAAGAATTTTTAAAGTACCATGGACTGCTAGAGAAACAAACAAATCTATGTTGGAAGAAGTAAAGCTAGAAAGCTCCTTGGAATCCAGGATGGTCAGAGTTCAACTCTCATACTTTGGACATATTATGAGGAGGGATCAGTCTGTGAAGGACAGCATTCTGGGTATAGTGGAGGGGTCAATAAAACAGAAGATCTTCAATGAGATGGTTAGGCACAGTGGCAGCACCACTGGGCTCAAGCTTAACAATTGTGATGATGTAGCACCAGACACTGTCAGAACTGACTCGATGGCACCCAGTAATAACAATACCACCTTGATTTTTTCTTTTAAGAATGGCAGTGTTGGATTAAAAATTATTTTGAGCATTTTCAGATTTCTCATCCACCAAAACTTACAAACTTAATGAAGGTAGGTCTACACATCAACTTAGCTGCAGTATTCTCAGTGCCATAAAAACCTCAATCTGTAGTATTGTTGTTGTTGTTGTTAAGTGCCGTCGAGTCAGTGCCAATAAATTATTTCTTTTATGTTAAAGTCTAAAACCCATTACTACCATCAAGTTAATTCTACCTCAAAGGGACCCCGTATAGGATTTCCAAGGCTATACATTTTTAAAGAAGATCTCATCTTTCCCCCAACTGCGGAATTTGTGATTAGCAGTCCAGGAAGTCCTGGTGTGGCGCTGTGGGTTAATGCACAGACTGCAAAGCCATTTGAACTGCAAGGTCAGTGGTTCAAGCTCACCACCTGCTCCTCAGAAACCCTATACAGGGTTGCTGTGGGTCGGAACTGACTCAACGGCACTTAACAACAACAGTCCAGTGAGCATCCTACAGCATCACTGGGCTCCTTAGAAATCTTAAGGCCCAATTAAAATAGCCCAATGGAACATGACACAATAAGTTCATAATAAATGTCAGCAATTATGATTATTTTTAAAACGGTATGCTTGATGCTTTTAAAAAGCAAAGAACAGGAAGTATCATCTTTGTGCAAGCTGTAGGCTAGAACATAATCTTAGTAAACATGTTGACTTGTCTTATTCACTCCCACTATAGCAATGAGCAAAGCTCCAATAAAATGCAATGCCAAGATGTCTCACATTGACATTAAAGCATAGCCATAGGAGGTTTTGGTTGGAAACACACAGTTTAAGAGAGAAACCATAATATGTTGGTCAAGTTGCCAGTATCGTAGTATGATGGTGATTGCTAAGGAGTTCAGTCTGATAAGTAATGTTTTCTAAGGGTAAAATATATTATGAATATCAAATGAATTCCTTGTGCTGCAAGAGAGAAGAGGACATGCCCATAATTTCCAAGGTTTCTTTTTATTTATTTATTTTTTAAATCTAATAAGTGTTTTATCACTTGCCGTTTTCTCAGCCTGGGCCAGGGATGTTTGGGAGTTATTATGAGATTTGAAAGAATGCTGAATTTTTGATCTTGTCAGGACTGAAAGTGCTTTATAAATGTCAGAGTTGGTGTGTGGGAATCTAGGACACTGCTCCAGTGTGTACCTTGTGAGAATTGGCTAATGAGGCCACAGGAGAGCAGCCATCTGAGCGATTCCTCTAGTGCTTCTGACTTCCAAAGCAGCTCTTTGGGGCTACTCAGCAAAAGAAATTCCAAGTTGTTGTTGTTGAATTGCAAGCAAGTGCCAAGGTTTAACTTAAATTATTCTAAGCGTCTCTTATTTGCCACCATGAGAACACTTAGAATTTTCAGGCCGCTTCCTTATTTGAGGGAGGATGTCACAGAGAAATTTCTCTTTTGCTTTATTGCTAGAATGATTTCTTTACACTGTGACTTGGTCTCATGCCAAAGTGAACTCCTTCTGTGTGAGTTCCTTATACTGTATTACTATGCTTTGATTCTCCAGAATTAAGAATTCTATTTGTACTATTCTTCCTGTTATGTCCAATCCATTACCATACATAGTCAATTTCGACTTATGGTAACTCTATAGGACCGAGCAGAACTACCCCACAGTATTTCTAAGGATAGCGTAGTGGTTACAAATCGGGCTGCGAACCGAAAGGTCAGCAGTTTGAAACTCCCAGCTGTTCCACAGGAGAAAGATGTGGCTTTCTGCTCCCGATAAGATTTACAGCCTCGGAAACCCTGTACAGGGTTACTATGAGTCAGAATCGACTCCACGGCACATAACAACAACAACAAATCTTTACAGAAGCAGACTACCACATCTTTTACCTCATGGTTGGGCTCAAAGCACTGATTTTTTGGTTAGCAGCCTAATGCTTAATGACTGTGTCACTAGGATACCTCATGCTGATTACTTTAGTAAGCTTAAAATATTTATTTGTTCAGGGAATAAATGGAATTCAACCTATTTGCAGTTTTGCGACCACCACTATGATTCTGTTGTTGCTTGTATATCTCATCATTAAATGAAACTGAGTTTCATTATGGCCTGTGGGTTAATTGAAATAGGTTCAGTGTTAATGATGAACTCTTGTAGTTTGTTTTTAAGCACTGAGGTTTCTTGATCCTCGGTAATCAAATAAACTAAGACCATGGAGGAACATTTATATTGGGAGAGGTATATAAAGTCTCTTCTAAAGTATTCCATTTAGAAAAGGGGGTCATGGTTCCAAATAAGGTAATGATTTTAGATTTTGAAGATGTAGATCAACTAGCCCTTTTGTGTAGGGACGCACAGGGATGTAAGATTGAGGTATCATGGAAGTGACTCATTGTGTTCGTGGATAGTAGAATGGAATAGTTGAGTGGTTTTTTTTTAATTAAACATACTACGATTTAAAGCTGATTTTATTTAATGCAACTGAGCATAAGCAAGAATGTGTTGTATCTTAATCTATGTCCTAAATTTAGTCACAGTGTTTCTCAACATTCTATGAATCCTGTGTTACAAAGATTTTCATCAATGTGTTCTATAAAGATTGGAATCTGTTGTCAAGGAAGTTTGAGAAATGCTAGGTTTAACAAAGTAAGATAGCAAAAGCTTTAAGATAGATTGTTGTTGTTGTTGTTGTTAAGTGTATTCGAATCTGTTCTGATTCATAGCGACCTTGTATTAGATTTCTGAGGAGCATCTAGTGGGTTTGAACTGTCAATTTTATGGTTTGTAGTCCAGTGAGGATCCTACAATGCCACACATGCTTTTATGTTCTCTAAGAGAGAATCAAAGGATGCATCATATATCCACAATTTAATCACAAAAAAAACTGCTTACTGAGAATTTTACAGAATTTGTGTTTTATAGAATCCATTTGGATGAATAAATTTTATAATTTTACATGTAAAATGTCATGTACTTGTTATTAGTTTGTATTGTTTGCATTGGCATCACCTTTACCTTTTGTTATATTGTATTATGTCTGAACCCTTTATTAAATCTCTACCCATTTGAAAATCAAGCCTAGGTTATAGTGCTTAGAATTAAATTCTTGTAGATTGCTAAGAAAATGAGGATAGCAATGAAACCATACATTTCTACTGACTACACAAATATGCAACTGCCATAGAATGGTTTCTTTGTACTTTGTAATTTGACATTGATGAAGGAAAGTATTAAATGGATATGTTTCAGATGTTTACTTTATTGTGAGGCCTTAAGACTATAAATTGTTAGGAGCATGACAATCTTTAATGTCTGTATATACTATTTGCTTTTTCATTTACTACACATTTATCATGAGTCCTGATGTAGCATTGTGGGTTAGTGTGCTGAACTGCAGAGTTGGTTTGAACTACAAGGTCAGTGGTTCAAGTTCACCAGTCATTCCTTGGAATCCGTATACAGGGTCGCCATGGGTCAGAACTGACTCGACAGCACTAAACAACAACAACACATTTATTAAGTATGTCCTGTGTCCCTGGTGTCATATTGTACACAGTTGTTAAGTGCTATTTAATTGGTCCTCACTCAGTAATTGTACATAGGTTTTTGAAGAAGGGTTGGTGGGTTTGAACCTTTGACCTTGTGGTTAGCAGTCTAGTGCTGATCCTACAGTGCCACACCAGGACTCTACACTAGGGAAATTAAAATTAATAAAACATTGTCTCATTCCCATCTGATTCTTGACTTCCATTGGATTTATATCTAGAGAATTCATGGAGGTTTTCAGCTGGAAAAGACTTTCCATTCTTTTGGCCTAAATGTCTCATTTTACCCATTAGGAAAACAAAAAGGCCAAGTAGTGAAATAACTTGACAAAATTTTACATGATTAATTAGTAATGGTTTAGCAAAAACAACACAGACTAATGTAGTATATAGCCCAATGCTTCATCTATTGTTAAATATCAGAACATATACATAAATGAGAAATTAAAAATTAAGTGTTGGTTTGTATGATTAGGAACAGAAAGTCCTCAAGATTGAAAAATTAATTTAGAAATTTCCCAAGATAGGATTTTACTAATCTGCTGAATTGGATGATTGTTTTATGGTAAATATGGCTCATCTTTGAAGACAAAATCATATTTGCGCTTGTATTCTAAAGGTTTCCATATTGCTTACAACTATGGACTTTACTTAAGCACATGACAATGTTGTTAGGTTATTGAAGAGTTGAGAGTCCTTAGTTGAAAGTAACCAGAGCTATCACAATATAAATGACGTTTGGGTGGGAGAAGTATTAGCACAAAAATAAAGTTACGTGGCACAGCAAGTAGAACAGACAAATGAAGGGCTTATTTTATAAAATAGTAACTGAGCTCTTGAAAGATAGTATAAGGTAAGGTTTATAATATTCAATAGAAATAGACACATAAAAGAACACTTGGAGAAACAATGGACAAGGAGTCTAGTCCTACCTCTGTTAGAGATAAGCCATGTGGATATGGATCGTAATTATGTCTTGTTGTTGTTGTTAAGTGCTGTCAAGTTGGTGCTGATGGTACATGGAGGGGAATGTTCATTGTGATGAAATACGTTGTATGATTTGTTGAATGTAAAACTGATGATGTGCCCTGTAAAGTTTCACTCAATCCACAATAAAAACTTAAAGCAAATAAATAAATAAAATTAAAAAGCAACAACAAAAACAAAACAAAAAGCACAGGTAAATATCATTCTGGTATTCTCTTCTTTCAGCCAAGATCCATCTAACATCAGCAATGATATCCCTCATCTGAGTCTAACTTGAACCTCTGGCAGTTCTCATTGTACGATTGTAACCATTTTTAAATTATTTTTAACAAAAATTTACTTGCATATGATATTAATGATATTGTACGATTATTTCCACATTTTGTTGAGTCACCTCTCTTTGGAATGGCACCAATACGGATCTCTTCAGTCAACTGACCAAATTTTTCAACATAGATGAGTGAGTGCCTCCAGTTTAACATCAATTTGTTGAATGATTTCAATTTGTATTCCATCAACTCATGGAGCCTTGTTCTTTGACAGTGCCTTTAATACACACTGAACTTCTTCCTTCAATATCACTGGTTCTTGTTCATATGCTACCTCTTGAAATGATTGAACAATGACCATTCCTTTTTGGACAATGACTATGTGTATTCCTTTTATCTACTTTTGATACTATCTGTATCATTCAATATATTGCCTATTAAATCCTTCAATATTTCAAGTAGAGGCTTGCTTTTTGTTTCAGTTCCTTCCATTTGAGAAATGCTGAATGTGTTCTTCTCTTTTGGTTTTCTAGCTCTGGTGTTTTCAAGTTTCATTATATTTGATTTTGTCATGTTGAGCTGCCTTTCAGCTCATTTTACCTCCTCATTTCTTTCATTTGCTTTAGCGTCTTTTCACTAAAGAGCAAGTTTCAGAATCTCTTCTGACATCCATTTTGGTTTTTTCCTTCTTTGTTTTCTTTTAAATAAGTTTTTAATTTCTTCTTGTATGATACTCTTGATATCATCCCACAACTCTTCTTGTCTTTGGTCTTTCATGTCTAATTCATCAAATCTGTTATTCAGATGATCTCAACATTCAAGTGGGATATATTTCAAGGTCATATTTTGGCTCTCATAGAAATGTTTTAATTTTCTTCAACTTCAGCCTGAACTTGCATACCAGTAATTGATGGTCTGTTCAACAGTCTTCCCCTGGCCTTTTTGTTTTGTTTTGTTTTTTTGACTGATAATATGGAGCTTTTCCACTGTATCTTTTCACAGATGCAGTCAATTTGAATTCTATGTATTCCATCTGGTGATGGCTAGTAGGTTCGAATTGCTTGCCTTTCAGATAGAAGCCTAGCATTTAAACTACTGTACCACCTGGGCTTCTTTAGATGTTGGTAAAGTAGAGTGTATCTTCTAACACTGTAACCTAGGTATAACCTAGGTGATATTATAGTCATCTCTGAAGTCAACAAGGCACTTTGTTAAGAGACAAACTCCGCACTTTTGAAATGTGTCAATGCCTTGTTAAATTCAGTAGACTCCAGTCACTCTGTGTGTGGATAAAATGGTATCCCATGAGGGAGAAAAAAATGCATGGAGAGTCAGACAAGATTCTAGTCCTAGCTTTTTTACAGATGAACTATATGACGATGGAATGCCACTCCGTCACTTCTAGACCTCCAATTTGTCCATTGTTCAGGGGAGATGATCTGTTTTGGGGAGCCATTATGAGAGTCATATAAAGTAATGTATGACTGAAACTCTTTTGAAACTCAAAAGTGCCTACTTCTCTTTGGATAAATTTAGATATGCATGTGTATACATATGGTAACATATGGATCAGATAGAGAATATTGTTGATGTTTAGTGCCCTTGAATCATTTGAACCTCTGGCCTGTGGGTTACATTCCAGTGTTAATTCTGCAGTGCCACACCAGGAATCAATATAGAGTATATTTGTAAGGTAATTTTGATACATACCTCCATGATTTATCAGTATATTTGTGAATCATCTTAGGAAACTTCGTCTGTCTCATGACTCAAAAACTGCTGAATGTGCTATATGATCCAAATCTTAATTCCAATATAATTTTTACTGAGAACACAACAGAAAAATAGTACCAAAATAGCATCTAATATTGGATAACTATTCACCATCTCTGAGAGTTGATCAGTTATATTCAAATCAAGTGTGTTTTGTATGTCAGGCATTATTCTTATTGCTGTGCATGCACTTGTTTTCCTTAAACTTGTTTATTTTAGAATAATTTTAAATTAACAAAAGCAAACTTGTAGTTATATATGGACACTGTCCTATACCCCATACCTAATTTCCCCTATTGCGTATACATGTTGTTGTTACTAATTGCCAGAGAATTGGTTTCGCTCATGGTGATCCTATATAGGTTTTCAGAGGCTTTAAATCTTTGCAGGACCAGAAAGTCTCATTTTTCTTTTTTGCAGTGGCTGGTGGGCTTGGACTGTGGAACTTCTGGTTCACAGTCCATTTCTTGTCGTATGGAGCCATCATAAGTGTATGTCTATATGTATATGTGTGTGTATATATAATATGTGTGTATTTGTATATATGTGTATGTATATATATATGATATGTGTGTATATCTAGAATATGTGTATATGTATATATAAGGAGCTCTGGTAGTGTAGTGGTTACAAATCGGGTTGTGAACCACAAGGTCAGCAGTTCAAAACTGCCAGCTGTTCCATGGGAGAAAGATAAGGCTTTCTGCTCCCATAAAGATTTACAGCATTGCAGAGTTCTTCTCTGTAGGAATTAAAGCATTATATACTCCAGCTAACAAAGGATCAAAATACTTTTTTCCATACAAGTTCATTAACATAGGATATTGTCACATTCTTAAATTCAGCCAGTATGATAGGTAGAAAATGTAAAATGTATTTTAATTAATACAAGGACAGTGTGACTAAGTGTCCGTATTTCGCATTTTAGAAATTAAACTTTTGCCAGTCAAAGTATAAGGCACCTTGGTATTTAACCAAAGAGTATAATATAATAGTTGAATATTATATATTTACTATTGTTTTGATAGTGGGTGGTTTGGTTCATTTGAAGAAAAGCTTTTGCTTTGGGTCTGAGTTTTTCTTACTCTATTTGTGTGACATATAGCATATAGATATATATATATCCGAAGGGAAAAAGCCATTTTTTACTTTCAATTGCATCACATTATTCAAAGGTGACTCCCTAGGCTCTTGAAGAGACTGCTAGGTTTTTCTATGTGCTCAGCCACATGTTTACAGATTCCATTATCAGGATGATTGAATGAGAAAACCTAAATTGAAATGTTTATTGTATCAAAAAGATTTTAATATAACGTTGTTTTATTGGTAAATGTATCCCTTGGAGCTTGCCAACTGTGTTTTATTTGAAATGCAGTTACAAAGCATGATTTAGATAAAAATAAATAAATAAATAAAAAATAGCTGCCTACAGATATCTTTTGGAAACAGTTCCACCATTTTGAACAAGACAGAAGCTGAATGGATCGACTGTGGCTCCTTCCACTCTTCATCAGACAATATTGCACCTTCAAGCTGAGGCTTCAGGGTGGTTGTGATGCAGTCAGATTAAATTTTAAGCTACAAATTGTGACAGGGCAAAACTTCTGTGAAAGAGGAACAGGAGCACAAAACTTATTTCCATCCATTTAATACTTTTGGACCCATGTTTTCCCTGCCTCTAAAATCTACCTGGCATGATGTTGTAGGATAAGCATTAGGCTGCCAACTACAAGGTCAGTGGTTCAAACCTACCAGCTGCTCCTTATAAACCCTATACAGGGTCACTATGAATTGGAATTGACTCGACAATACACAACAACAGCAATATCTTAGGAGTATAGACTAGATGGTCTTTAGTGTCCTTTAAAGCTTAGTTTATTCTTGACTTTAATTCTATCAACCTTTATTTCTGCATTTAGTTCACAGCACTTGCATAAAGAAAATCTAGATCTCTGTAGAAGTTAGCTGATTGTGTTAATCATCTCAAGTCTTTTCTAAAATTACTTGATACTGGTTGCATGTATCCTGTTGATGTACCATAAAGTTTGAAACTGTGTGATGAAGAAACTACTGTTTTCCCAAGAAGAGCCATGTGGTAGGTTGGAAAAACCCTGTTTATTGATCTGGCTGCATTTGCTGTTACACTTAATCACTATAGCAACTGGTTACCTTGATAGACTTGTCTTTTCTGAATAGGAAAATAACAAAGTGAGTTGAAAGAAGAAGTGGTAGGTTTGATATTCTTTTACTCATTAAAGCATTGTTTTTGAGAACTCTCTGTATTAAACAATGTTCTTTAAAATGTTTTTAAAATTAGTTGCAGAAGTCAGCATTATCATTTAGCATATGATTAACTGGGAGAAATAGGACATATGAGTCAGGGAAATTGCAAACATGAATTCTAAAACTACAAATTATTTTCACAATGTTAGAGAATGTTTACAATAGGTAAACTCAATCCAAGAAGACTTCTTGCAGCACTTGTTGATAGCAGCTTTGGTGCAACTTCAATGTATAGATCCAAGTCCCATTTGTTTTCTCTTAAGAGCTTGGTTGTAATGTGACCCAGTAGAAAGCATGTGTAATAAACTTCAGACCTATTTTAGATTTCAGTGAGTTTATATTGAGAATTTACTACTAATATAGTCATTTTTATAGAATGTCTCTACTACTCAGATAATTTTCTCTGCATCTTTTGACTTTACAGGTTGAATGAACTAGGCTAGTTTTCTGATTGTGATTTATAGGAGTGCTGATAAGTACTTAGAGGTCAGGAACTTAGAGAACTTCTACTTGAGGATGGTGATGTATGTGTGCCTATCAGCCATACACAGCACTTGGGGCTCTGTGAGTTCACTGAAAATATTGACCCAGTTGCTTGAAGGAGAAGAGTGGTGCATTTTGTCTGCTTCTAAGTGCCATTCATGTACCAGAGATGGTATAGTTCTCAGCCTGTGAACTAGTGACCACTTTGCAAGCTATCTTCTTATTAATATGATCAACAGCTGTGGAGATAGCTACTGTTGTTGGTGACATGTATCTGGATCATATAGAGTGTAATGAAGTATAGGCAGGATTCTAGCCTTCAAGGTGTAGATAATATTGGAAAGACAGGGGAAAAAAGGCATGTATATGAAAAAGTAAGTAAGACATCATGATATAGTTGATAGTATTAAGCTTTTAGAGTAGAGAGATATTTATTTATAATTATCTCATATTACAGGGATGTTAAAAATCTGAGACTATACCTGAAGTAGAGCATAGTATTTAGAAGCAGTATTGAGCTGAATGGCTATGGTAAAGGTGGTGAATTCTATATGCCCAACTTCTTATCTTTAAAATGAGAAGAAAAATATTATCTAGCACACCCAAATTACCCTCATAATTGCAAATACTACCCGGCTATAATTAGAGATCAATTCATTTTTGCAATACATTGTTTTTATTTAAATAACATTATTTTTATTAAAAATGAAAATAAAAATGGAGAAAATTGGCAACCTGAGAGAAAAGGCTCAAGGGTGCTTAAGGAAAAGAAAAATGCCAAGAACAATTCTTAGAGGCAGAAGAAACCATGGTTTGCTCAGAAACAATTTCAAACTTTGAGTGTGTGTGTGTATGTGTGTGTGTGTTTAATAATGTATGTTAATACATATGACAACTTGGTATGTATTTTATACAACTTCCTGTATTCTTGAGATTAACTAAATAAATTAAATTAAATAATGTAAATAATGTTATAGTTCTGCAATTTGTACATATTGTTAGAAGGGAACAGTCACTGGAGAAGGATGTCATGCTGGGTAAGATGGAGGGTCAGAGAAAAAGAGGAAGACCCTCAAAGAGATGGATCAGCCATGTGGCGGCATCATTGAGGGCGTCAAGTGTGGCAGTGGTAGTAAGGCTGGCCCAGGATTGGACATTGTTTTGTTCTGCTGTGCATGGGGTTGCTATGAGTAGGTTCTGACTCGATGGCACCTGATAACAACAACAAAAACAACAACAACAACAGTTCTGCAAAAGAGGAAGACCCCCAATGAGATGGATTGGCCAGATGTCAGAATCGATGGACTCAAGTGTGGCAACAGTAGTGACGTTGGCCCAGGATCGGACAGTGTTTCGTTCTGCTATGCATAGGGCCACTATGAGTTGGTGCCTACTCGATGGCACTTGACAACAACAACAATAGTTGTGAAAATGGAGTCCAAGCTGTACTGAGATCATTGGTCATAAACAAGACTCCAGGAATCAATACAACACCAATTAAAATGTTTCAACAAACTGATGCAACACTGGAGGCTTTCACTCATCTATGCCAAGAAATGTGGAAGACAACTGCCTGGCCAACCAATTGGACGAGATATTATTCCCATTCTAAAGAAAAATCACACAGTAGAATACAGAAATCATCAAACAATATCCTTAATGTCACATGCAAGTAAATATTGCTGAAAATAATGCAAAAACAACTGCAGCAGTACATAGACAAGAAGCTGCCACAAATTCAAGCCAGATTCATAAGAGGACATGGAACTAGGGATAACCTTGCTGACATTAGATAGGTCTTGGCTAAAAACAGAGAATACCAGAAAGGTGTTTACTGTGCTTTATTGACTGTGCAAAGGAATTCAAGAATATTGTTAAGACGATATGGATAACATTAAGAATGGGTATTCCAGAGAACTTAACTGTGCTCATGAGAAATCTATACCCAGACCAAGAAGTGTTCATTCAAACAGGAAGGGAAATTAAATGGTTTGAAAACAGGAAAGTTATACAACAGGTTTGTATGTTTCATCATACTTATTCAATCTGTATGTTGTTGTTGTTGTTGTTAGGCACCACCGAGTTGGTTCTGACTAATAGCAACACTGTATTGGGTTTCTGAGGAGTGGTTGGTGAGTTTGAACCACCGCCCTTGTAGCATGAAGATCAGAGAAAGACTGCTTAACAACCTGTCATATGAAGATTACACAACCATGGTTGCTGAAAGTAAAGAGACTTGAAATATTTACTGATAAAGATTTTAAAAAGCTACTGGTTTTGAATAGATTATACCTTAATATAAAGAAAACAGAAATCCTTATAACTGGAACAATAGTATTATGAAAAATGGAGAAAATACTGAAATTATAGAAGACTTCATTTTGCTTGAATCCACACACAATGCTCAGGGAAGCAGCAAACAAGAAATCAAAGGACATATTGCATTGAGAAAACTGCTACAAAAGATCTCTTTAGAGTGTTAAAGAGCAAAAATGTCAGTTTGATAACTGTGGTCTACCTGATCAAAGTCAATGGTATTTTCAATCACCTCATATGCATGTGAAAGTTGGACAATCAATAAAGAAGAACATAAAATAATTGATACGTTTGGACTTTGGTGTTGGCAGAAAATACGTAGGGTACAATGACTGCCAGTAGAGCAAATAAATCTGTCTTGGAAGATGTACAGACAGAATGTTCCTTAAAAGCCAGGATGGCTTGTTCTTTGGACATGTTGTCAGGAGAGACCAGTACCTAGAGGAAGACATCATCCTCGATAAAGTGAAGGATAAGTGAAAGAGAGGAAGAACCCCAACAAGATAAACTGACACAGGGGCAGCAACAACGGGCTCAAGCATGACAGTTTTTAGGGTGATACAGCATTGGGGCGTGTTTTGTTCTGATGTGCATAGAGTCACTATGAATCAGAATCAACTCCATGGCACCTAAGAACAAGCAGTAACAACAGCAAGAAAATTTACTTTGCAATTTCCCTTTTTTCATTTAAAAATACATCAAACATACACACAATGGAATATTATGCTACTTTGAAGAATAACATGGAGGCTGCCAGTCAACGCACAACATGGATAAACCTTGAGGACATTATGTTGAGTGAAATTAGTCAGTCACAAAAGGAGAAAGCATAGGACCACTACTGTAAAAGACTAAGAAAAGAACTCATACTAAAGGGGGGGTGGGATTCTTTGCTGGCTACTGAGATGTGGAGGGGAGGGGGAGGGGAGGGAGGGGAAAGTGGAGCACAGGGTAGGGAATAAACACAGGATAGTTTGGGTGCTAGGAAGGGGGGCAATATACAAGAAGGGGAGGGGAATGGAAGAACAAGGCAGATGGGAAAACAATTAGGCAGTTTTGCATGGGCTAAGTGGGACAGAGGTAAATAATGATGTATGCACAACCTTGGAACAACAGGGCTCTGGGATACAGGGATTTAGACATGGTTAGAATGGGGAAAAGAGGGAAAATAAATGTTAAGATGCTTGGCTGTCTTATGAATCTTGGTTTCCCTGGCATACCATTGTAAAATAGGCACTTGAGGGGAAGAAAAATGAATAGCCAGAAATATCACCATAGAGAGCTTGTAAGTCTGTGTTCTGCCTATAACTGAGTGGAATACCTAAAATGGGGCTACAATGTGTCCAGTGAAGGAGGCTTCCTGTGAAGCCTCTGCATTACATAAGACCATCGGTGGAATCCTGAGCAGCATCCAGAAGCTTCAGAGGTGGGAAATTTCCACTTGAAAGGACTAGCAGACCAGCCTGGAGTGGCTAGAAGAACAGAAGGTACTACTTGAAAGAAAGACAGACAGAAAAAAATACAAAACAATATAAGCAGACTGACTGTTACTACAAGAACAAGCAAGTCGCTCACCCAGGAGACATCAAGGCAAGTGGTCGGGTCCCCCTTCCAAGACTAAGACTCAATGGGAATACATGCTCTGATTGGTGACCACGTCCATCACTGATAAGGGGAATTGAGGGAAAAACAGCAATAAAGATGAGGGCTAATCCCTACAACATTCAATAGACTTCTGTGAACCCAGGTGGAGACCTGGTTGGCCAGCAGTGTGGCAAGACCTGGGGACTCTTTGGTCCAGAGTCAGTGACATAACCACAGAAGACTAGAGTGGAAAGTGAAGCATCCAGCTGATAAGAAGAGAGGGCATATGCATAAGAACACATACTTGCAGATAACACCCAATTGACCTGGCTTCAATGACTGGATGATCAGAGCTCAATTAGAAGACAAAAGAAGAGGATAAAAAGAGTAATCTGATACAATTTGATGACCTTGACCTACACCTATGGATGCAATAGCTCAAAAGAGGGAACAAATTTTTACAGTAAGGATCATTCCTACCCCCTCCATACACAGAGTAGACAGGGATGGGCAACTTGGATACTTGGCTACTCAAAATGGAGTGTGGGGGCTGGGGGGTGGGCAGGGACTACAAAGGCAAGAAGTGACTGGTTTATAAGCTTTCAAAAGGGAATCTAGATCCAGAATGCATGGTGGAGGAAGGTAGAACTCCACTGAGTAATATCCAATCTGTCTAGTCAGGGCTGATGAAATGAAATGCATACAATAGTGAATAGTTGTTATCAGGATTGATTGTGAGGGTTGGACATGTAAAGGTAGACATTTTGTAGCAAGGAGCAGAGTGATTAACTTTGCAGTCTAGGAACGGAGGTCTTTGGGACCATCAAGGGAGAAGAGCGGAGAGCAGAACCCTACCCAGAGAAGTACTGATGCCAGAAATGGAGGCAAAGACAATGACGTGGAGAGATGAAGTGGCTGGGGACTTTAGACCCAGATAGGGAGAGGAGCTATGTGCTGACGACTGGGGGGTGGCAGGCTTGCAGGGTATACCCTGTGGTTGGTTGGTGATGCATGGAGGGGATTGTAACCATGGCAATGAAACAATATACGATAGGATGAATGTAAAGCTAATGTTCTCCCATGTAAACTATCACATAATTCACAATAAACATTAAAAAAAAATACATCAATTTTTTTTACAGATCAAGAAACTACATATAGTTTATTCTCGTTATTTTGTTATTATTGTTGTTAAATGCCATGGAGTCAGTTCCAACTCATAGCCACCCTGTATAGGGTGTCTGAGGAGCGGCTAGTGATCTTGAACTGCAGACTTTCCTGTTTAAACCAACCTTGCACTCCAGGGCATTAATCCACGGTGCCACACCTGGGCTCCAAGTTTGTTGTTGTTGTTAAATGCCATGGAGTCAGTTCCAAGTCATAGCCACCCTGTATAGGGTGTCTGAGGAGCGGCTAGTGATCTTGAACTGCAGACTTTCCTGTTTAAACCAACCTTGCACTCCAGGGCATTAATCCACGGTGCCACACCTGGGCTCCATTCTCTTTATTGGTTTAACAATATTTTATAATTCAGATATCCCATAGCCAACTTTTGCTTTCACTTCATATGTTGAAATTCTTGAGAATGGCAGGACCATACTAACAGTGAGAGTAAGTCAGATGACCTATAAAAATATAGTTTTATTTGTTAGCTTGTGTTGAAGCCTAACAGAGAGCTAATATCTCAAAGAAAATCGATTACTAAAATCCCAAAAGTGATGAGTCATCTTAGGAGAAAAGGGACCACAGTTGCTTTTATCCTTGACAGAGAAATAGGAACAATATAAAGTACATATAGCATGGTTAAGAAGAAAACTGCTGAATTTAAAACACTTCTTTTAAAGACAGAGTATAAGCAAGCACCCACTACCATAATTTTCAACAAATCTCCAAGCACTCATGAAGAAGATTGCAGGCAGGGCATAAGGGCAGGAAAACAAAAACAAAACCTTTTTTCAGGCAATCACACCATGCCTGATAAAGCCAGAAAGCGAATAGTTGAATTGGGAACTCCAGGATTTATACTGGGTTTCAGGTAGCTGACATTGAAGGTTGGGAGAGGAGTCATGAAAAATGAGAAATAACTGCTAAGGTATAGCTTATGATAAAACTGAAATTGGAGACCAGACATGAGAATTAAGAGAAAATTCATAGGCACTTTAAACCTCATCCTAAACAATAGTTATTGTCCTCCTGGGAAAGGGTATGAGAGAGAACACACTCATAGGAGTAGACCCCTGGAGTAAGGCCTGCAGTATTTTTAGTGCAGGATAAAGGGCTGCGAAAAACTCCATCTCAGACACTGACATCTCAGGTTGTTGTTGTTAAGTGCTGTTGAGTCAGTGCTGACCCATAGCAACCCTGTATAGGGTTTCCGAAGAAAGGCTGGTGAGCTTGAACCACCGATCTTGCAGTTCAACCCAAACTTGCAGTCTAGCATGTTAACTCGCAGTACCACACCAAGACTCCTTCTCAGGTAGCTACCGCTTATATCCGGGAGAGAGGCTTGAGAGCCAACAGAACTGTACTGAGACTTTGGTATACTGAACTTACTGAAGATTGAGGGCCAATACTTAGACTCCAAGTCTTACTAAAAGCAATGTCTTGATCCCGCTCTAAAAAGTCTGTGCTGAACTGAGTTTAATAGAAATACCAGCAGTGCACATAGACTCAGCTCAGTTATAATCTAGACTGGACTAACCGACTCACAGGAAAGAAGCATGCCCTTTAAAAAATGTGCATAGTATTTGCTTCAGTCCTTACTGTTCTTGTTTACACAATGTCACAGTATTTCTGATTTAATCAGATATTACTTGAGATGCAGGAAACAAGTAATAGTGTCACATAAAATACAAACCGTTTTGTATAAGCCTCTCATATGAATAAGCCTCTCATATGACCCAGATATTGGAACTATTGGGCTGGGACTAAAATAATTATGACAGGTACGGAAATGGTGCTGTTAAAAAAAAAAAAAAAAGTGGGCAAGATGTGTGTTCAGATCATGCATTTCAGCAAAGAAATGCAAATATATACAATTAAAAGACTGGAAATGAAAATTTATTAGAATTGAACCATTCTTTCAGGGATATTATCAGAATGAGGGTGCATCAAAGGAAGGAATTAGGACACTTAAGACATAGCAAAAGAAGTTACCCAAACTGAAGCAAGTGAGTAGAAAAAAAGAACAGAAATCAGAACCACACATCGGAGTCCTGTGGGACCCTTTCAAATGGCCAAACATACATGTAATTGGTGTCTAAGAAGGAGGAGACAGAGAATGTTGTGGAAGAAATATTCACAATTAAAGTGAGTGAGGACAGTGCAAACTTAATGAGAGATGCCAACCCACTGATCAAACGTCAGAAAACCATAAGTATGATAAATATGAAGAAAATTAAACATCTAAAAATTAATATAAGAAAAAAACATATTATTAGAAAAATATAAATTATTACAAGGGATTAGTAATAAGCATAATGATTGACTTTTTATTAGAAAAAAATATGGAGGCCATAGGACCTACATCTTTAAAGTATTGACCTAAAAGATATTGTCAATCTGTTGTTGGTAGGTGCCATCCAGTTGATTCCAATTCATAGCGACTCTATGCAGAACAGAACCAGTGAAGGAAACATCTAATATTAAGGCTCCTAGGGTCGGCACTTCGAAACTACCAGCAGTTCCACGGGAGAAAGATGAGGCATTCTGCTCCCATAAAGATTTACAGCCTCGGAAACCCTGTGCAGGGTCACTATGAGTCAGAACCGACTCCACGGTTTAACAACAACAACAAGGGTCCCCATAATAGTATCTAAATCACTGGTATGAGAAGACATGGCTCTTTTGAACAATAGCATGCTATGGTCACTTGTCTTCTTGATACCTGGCTTAATACATCCTCATGAAAAAGTTATAACTTGGATTTTAATACAGTGGTTGTGGTGGCTGTGTGCCCTGCATTAGGCTGTAAATCTTTACGGGAGCAGAAAGCTTCATCTTCCTTTCATAGAACAGCTGGTAGTTTCAAACTGCTGACCTTGAGGTTAGCAGCCCACCTTGCAATGAAAGCATATTTACGGTTTAATAACTAGCTCAAAATAGATTCTGAATCTTTTATTAAAAATATGTTAAGTTTTATAGTCCTGGTATGGTGTTGTAGGATAATCACAGGTCAGCTAACCCACAACTTCAGGGTTTCAAAGCCACTACCTGCTCATCAGAAACCCTTTACAGAGTCACTGTGATTTAGAATCAACACAATGATACTTTAAAACAACAGCAGCAACACACCTGTACAGATAAACAAAAAGTAATGGTTGACCTAGTTTTTATAAGGTAAAAGGAGTCCTATTGGTACAGTGGGTTAAGCATTGTACTGCTAAATGCAAGGTCAACAGTTCAAGCCCACTAGCTGTTCCATGGGAGAAAGATGAGGCAATCTCATCCCATAAAAATTTATATTGTCTAAAACCTACTCTCTGCTCTATAATGTTGATGTTGAACTGAATCCATTTGTCAACAGTGAGTATATGAGCTAAATGTACTTTTTTTCTTTTATTAGGAGCTTAATTTCTATTGTTTAATTTCAAGTACAAAAAATTAATGTGGGTAACCTTACAAATGATTTTTACATGCCCTTCATTTTTAAGTTGTTAGGTGCCATCGAGTTATGTCTGACATATAGTGACCCTATGTACAACAGAACAAAGAACAAAGCACTAGGAATTGATGGAATAAAAATGGAAATCTTTCAAGAAAGTGAGGCGGCAAAGGAGGCACTTACTCATCTCTGCCAAGAAATTTGGAAGACAACTATCTGGCCAACAGATTGGAGGAGATCCATATTTGTGCCCATTCCAAAGAGAGGTGACCCAATGGAATGC
>NW_006408575.1:15051495-15052936 GCF_000296735.1 Chrysochloris asiatica
TTCACTGACCCTCAGTTTTACCAAGCATAATGTCCTTATCCAGGGACTGATCCTTCTTGGTAACATTTCGAAAGAACAAGAGACAAAATGTCACCTTTCTTGCTTGTAAGTAACATCTTGGCTGTACTTCTTCCAAGATATATTTGTTGACTCTTTTGATAGTCCATGGCAGTTTCAATATTGTTTGCCAACACCATATTTCAAATACATCAATTCTACCATCTTCCTTTTTATTCTCCTGCATGTGAGGCTTTGAAAACAAACAAACAAAAAAACACATGGCTTGGGTCAGGTACACCTTAGTCTTCAAACTCTTGAACATTATAAAACGGGCTTTTGTAGCACATCTCCCTATTATAATACATCATTGGATTTCTGACTGCTGTTTCCATGATTGTTAATTGTGCATCCAAGCAAAATGAAGCCTTTGACAACATAAAATATTTTCTCCATGTATCATGATGTCATTTATTGGTCCAGTGTGAGGTGTTTAATTTTTTCAAACATAGATACAATCCATGTTGAAGTCTGTAATCTTTAATCATCATCAGTAAGAATTCCATGGCATCTTTACTTGCATCAAGCAAGGTTGTCTAATGTGTGTCTGGTAGATTATTAATGTGTCTTCTTCCAATCCTAATGCCACTTTCTTCTTTATATCATCTAGCTATTTGCTCTGAATAGAGATTGTATAAGTATGGTGAAAGGCTATATCCCATATATACACATTTCCTAGTTTTAAAACATTTAGTATCCCCCTGTTCTGTCTGAATGACTGTCCCTTGATCTAGGTACAGGGTCTCATGAGCACAGTTAAATGTTCTGGAATACTCATTCTTCACAATGTTATTGATAGTGTGTTATGATCGACACTGTTGAATGCCTTTGCATAGTCTTATAGCAGAAATAAACATCTTTCTGGTATTCTCTGCTTTCAGCCAAAATCCATCTGATTTCAGCAATGATATCCCTAGTTTTGTGTCCTCTTTTGAATCTAACTTGAATTTCTGGCACCTCCTTTTTGATGTACTGCTGAAATTATTTTTTAATTGCCTATAGAAAAATTTTACTTACATCTAATATTGAGGATAATTTTAGTTGATTTCTGCATTCTGTTGCTCACCTTTCTTTGGAATAGGCACAAATATGGATATCTTCTAATGGCTTGGCATAAACAAATCGTGTTTAAATTTGAATAATAATGGTATTAACTGGTCGTTCTTGTAGTTGTACGGATATTATTCGATCACAGACAGAACTGTGCTTTAAGATATATCTTGAAATGCTCATTTAGACTGCATGTAATGCCATTCCTCTTGAATTTGTCATTCTCAGTGGCCAGTGCTTAGGATATATATATTTATGCATTCTGCTTCAGTTTTGACAACTTCTAAATTTCCAAGATTCATGCTTCTCACCTTCTATGTTCTGGTTATTAATG
>NW_006408575.1:15053246-15060354 GCF_000296735.1 Chrysochloris asiatica
CTACTCCCGTAAGGATTTACACCCTCGGAAACCCTGTACAGGGTCGCTATGGGTCGGAACCGACTCGACGGCACTTAACAACAACAACAACAAGCATTCGGAAGTAGCATTCAGAAGTAGTTTGCATCTCTTTCCTTGTCTGTCTTAGCCTAGATGCAGCTGAAATTTGCCAACCATGAGTGACACTGCTGGCATTTGAAATACTGGTGGCATAGCTTCCATCATCACAGCAACATAAAAGCCACCACAGTATGACAAACCGACAGATAACTGAGGGTTTACAAAACAATCGGTTCTTGTTAATGGCTTTTATTTAGATGAAGAGCTGAGAATGCTTTACCCCAGAGATGCATGACTTTTTTTTTCACATGGATATATTTTTAACTGCCTTGAATATATTTTAATGTTGTTGATAAGTGACATCAACTCAGTTATGACTCCTAATAGCCCTGCGTAGGGTTTTCAAGGAACCGCTAGTGAGTTTGAACTGCCAACCATGTGATTGAAACCAACCTTGCAGTCGAGCACTTATCCTACAACACTATATTGGGCCTTAAAGTTATTTTAATATGAAGGTAAAAGTTAAAAACAAAGATGTTGATCTTTTGAACCATATGTGCTTAAGCAGACTAACAACTACTTTAAGTATGTATGAAAAAGAGTGTGTGTATATGCATTTTCTATATAAGAGTGCTTTATATTCTATATATACTTAAGTCGTTTTACTGCCTATTTTCACAAATCTTGGAATGATTTGTTCAATGAAGAAAAACTATGTAACATTAATAACAGCTTTATACATATTGAGAGAGTATTTTGATATTTGTCATTCAAGAAAAACAAAAGTCTTTATAGAAAATAATCCAAGATGAGAATAAAAGATGATGAAAGATTGGCAAGAATGGCAGGAATGAAAATGGCTCTTAATTTGCTAATGTCTGGGCAATGTGGAAGATAGCTACAGTTTAATAGAACTTCATCCCATCATGTTATGAGGATCAACTGGAATGATATAATGACCAGCATTTTATATTAGACACAACGTAATTCAAGCAAATTCATTTTTCTAAATGGGAATCTTATCGAGATACCTTTTGTTGTCTGAACTCGTCTTAGAGACCTTGAGAATGCCTTGTGTGGGCCATAATCTGAGGTTAGATCCCTTTCTTTCCTCTATTTCCTTGTCACCATTTGTACAAATATCCCCAGTAATCCATTGGAAATCTCCAAAACTTATCTGCCTATGAATAAAAAGAATGATGTATTGTCTATTCTCTTCACATTTTTTGTATGTATATATATCTTCTAGTATAAACAGTTAGTACATTAATATATTTAATACGGTTTCATACTTTATCTGGGAAACTGAAAATTTCATCAAAACAAAAATTATGTCCTATTGATATTTAATCATGTCTCATTGTTGTCCCCAATATTCATCTATCAGTTTTTCATACGATGATGGTTTACGTGTTGCTATGATTCTGGAAGCTATGCCACAGGTATTTTAAACCACAGGATCTCCAAAATAGACAGATTTAAGCTCAACTTGCTCTGGTAGCGTAGTGGTTACGAATTGGGCTGCGAACCTTAAGGTCAGTGGTTCGAAACTACCAGCAGCTCCGCAGGAGAAAGATGAGGCTTTCTACTCCCGTAAAGAGTTACACCCTCGGAAGCCCTGTACAGGGTCACTATGGGTCGGAACCGACTCGACAGCACTTAACAACAACAACAACAAGCTCAACTTGCAGACAGAGACAGACTAGGAAGAAGAAAAGAAGGACTACTTCTAAATATTTACTCACGGAAAACCTTATGAATAGCTGTAGAACACTGTCAGCACCAGAATATTGAATATTAAAACATGATGAAGAGCACCAGAATATTGTCAGATATCATGCTGGAAGATGAACCCCTCAGGTAGGAAAGCACTCAGAACATGACTGGGAAAAGCTGTCTCCTCAAAGTGGAGTTGACTGTGATAAAATGAGTGGAGTAAAGCCTTCAGGACCTACATTTGTTGATGGGGCAGAATTCAAAATGAAGGGGAATAGCACTAAACATCCATTAATAATTGGAACATGAAATGTACAAAGGAAAATTAGAAATTGTCAAAAATTGAATGGAACACATAAAATCACAAACACCAATGTCCTAGTCATTAATGAGCTGTAATGGATGGGTATTGGCCATTTTGAATCTAACAATCACCTGGTTTACTATGCCAGAAATGACAAATTGAAGAAGAATGGATACACATTCATTATCAAAAAGAACATAACAAGATCTGCTTTAATGTACAGTGTTGTCTGTGATAGGATAACACCGGTATGCCTACAAGGAATGCCAGTTAATACCACTATTATTTTGATGTGTGCACCAATCACTAAAACCAGAGATGATGAAATTGAAGAATTCTACCAGCTTACTGAGTCTGATATTGATCAAACATGCAATCGGGATGTGTTGATAATTATTGATGATTGGAATGCAAAGGTTGGAAATTTAGAGGAGGCATTCATGGTTGGAAAATAAGGCCTTGGAGATAGACACAATGCTGGAGATTTCATGATAGAATGTAGCAAGACCAATGACTTTTTCATTGCAAGTACATGTTTGATACAGCATAAAAAATGACTATACACATAGATATCACAAGATGGAATTCAGTGAAATCCAATTTACTACATCTGTGGAAAAAGATGATGATAAATCTCCCTATCATCAGCCAAAGCAAGACTGGGGTAGACTGTGAAACAGACCATGAATTGCTCTTATACAAGTTCAAGTTGAAGGAAATGAAAACAAATCCATGAGAGCCAAAATATGACCTTGAGCATATCACACCTGAACTTAGAGATCATCTGAAGATCAGACTTGATGCATTAGACACAAAAGACCAAAGGACAGAAGAATTGTGGAATGACATCAAGAATGTACAGGAAGAAATCAAAAGATAGTTAAGAAAACAAGAGACAAAAAAAGTCCAAAATGAATATCAGAGAATCTGGAACTTGTTCTTAAGTGTCAAGATGTTAAAGCAATGGAAGAAATGAGGAAATGAAAAGGAGATGAATAGAAAATTTCTAAGTTCATCTCAAGAAGACAAAGTCAAATATTACTACAAAATAAAAATAAAAATAAAAAAAAAAACTGGAAATAGAAAACCAAAAAACCACTCAGCATTTCTCAAGCTGAGGAAACTGAAGAAGAAATTCAAGCCTCAACTTGAAATGTTGAAAGATTCTATTGGCAAAATATTGCATGATACAGAAAGCATCAAAAGAAGATTGAAGGAATACACAGAGTCACTGTATCAAAGAGAAATTGTCAATGTTCAAGTATTTCAAGATGTAGCATACAATTAACTAATAATACTTAAGGAAGAAATCCAAGGTGTATTGAAGGCATTGTCAAAGTACAAGGCACTGGCAAGTAATAGAATACAAATTGAAATCTTCAAACAAAATCATGTAGCACTGGAAGCACTTATCTATGCCAAGAAATTTGAAAGACAGCTACCTGGCCAACTGAGTGGAAGAGATCCATATTTGTGCCCATTCCAGAGAGAGGTGACCCAAAGGAACGAGGAAATTATCAGACAATATCATTATTATCACATGCAAATAAAATTTTGCTGAAGATAATGCACAAATGACTGCAACCATACATTGACAGAGAAGTTCAAAGGTTGAAGTGGAATTCAGAAGAGGACCTGGAACAAGGGATATCTCTAAAGGCTGATGTCAGGTGGATCTTGGCTAAAACCAGAGAGTACCAGGAAGGTGTTTACCTGTGCTTTATTGACTATGCAAAGGCTTTCGCTTGTGTGGGTCTTGAAAAAGAATGGACAACATTATGGATAATGGGTTTTCCAAACCACTTAATTATGCTGATGAGGTGCCTGTACACAGAAGAAGAGGCACAGAACAAGGGAACACTGAATGGTTAAAAATTAGGAAAGGTTTGCACTAAGGTTGTATTCTTTCACCATACTTATGCATTATGTATGCTGAGTAAATAATTTGAGAATCTGGGTTATATGATGAAAAACATGGTAGCAGGATTGGAGGAAGACTCGTTGACAACCTACAATATACAGAAGATACAACCTTGCTTGCTGAAAGTGAAAAGGACTTAAAATACTGATGAAGATAAAAGACCACACAGCCTTTGGCATGAGTTACACCTCAATATAAAGAAAACAAAGTTTCTCACTACTAAACCTGTAAATAACATCCATATAAATGGATAAAAGATTGAAGTCAAAGATTTCATTTTCCTCAGATCAACCATCAACACTTAGGGAAGCAGCATTCAAGAAATGAAACAATATATTGCATTAGGCAAATCTGCTGTACAAGAGCTGTTTAAAGCATTGAAGAGCAAAGATGGCTGTTTGAGGACTAAGGTGCTCCTGACTGAAGCTATGATATTTTCATTAATTTCATATGCATGTGAAAGTTGGACAGTGGATAAGGAATACTGTAGAAGAATTGATGCATTTGAGTTATGGTGCTAGAGGAGAATATTAAAAGTACCATGGTTTGTTAAAAGACCAAACAGTTCTATGTTGGAAGAAGTATAGCTACAGTGCCCCTTGGAAGCCAGAATGTTTCCCATACTTCAGATATATAATCAGGGTGGACCAATCCCTAGAGAAGGATATCATGTTTGGTAAAGTGGAATGTCGGAGAAAAAGAAGAAGACCTCAATGAGACGGACTGGTGCAGTGGCAGCAGCTGGACAGTGAATAAGGAAGATCGTAGAAGAATTGATGCCTTTGAATTGTGGTGTTGGAGGAGAATACTAAAAGTGCCATGGACTGCCAAAAGAAGCAATAGATCTGTTTTGGAAGAAGTGCAACCAGAGTGCTCCTTGGAGGCCAGGATTGCTAAGCTCCGTCTCTCATACTTTGGACATATTGTCAGGAGAGAACAGTCGCTGGAGAAGGATGTCATGCTGGGTAAGATGGAGGGTCAGAGAAAAAGAGGAAGACCCACAGTGAGATGGATCAGCCAAGTAGCATCATTGATGGCGTCAAGTGTGGCAGCGGTAGTGAGGTTGGCCCAGGATCGGACATTGTTTCGTTCTGCTGTGCATGGGGTCGCTATGAGTCGGTTCCGACTCGATGGCACCTGACAACAATAACCAGTCTCATTGTCATATTATAAATTATACTTTCATAATAAGTCAGGGATGCATTCTGAATCTATTTTAAAATATAATTCCTGCATTAACGATATATATGGGTATGAGTCTTGTATGGTGCTGTGGGTTAATGTGCTGGACTGCAGAGTCAGTTTGAACCACATCAGCTGTTGAAGCTCACCAATGCTCCTTGGAAACCATATACAGAGTTGCTATAGTTCAGAAGTAACTTGACAACACTTACAAAAACATATATATGTATACACACACACACATATGTATGTATATATATAATTTCTATGTGCTTCTGCATCTGCCTGAGACCTTGTAATTTGAATAACTCAACAAACATTGAGAAGTGCTGTAGCTCTGTAATACTTTATTGAGGTCAGACTAAGAATAGAATTCAAAGCCTTATTTACATAGCTATCTCTTGGTGACATAGCTACAAATGCCATTACTGTCTAGACCTTAGTTGATTCACTGACAGCTGAGGTCAGCCATAAGATTTAGAAATAGTTGGAAATAGTTGATAATCAAATTTACTTCTGTGTAACATTCAGGTTTTAGTCATGTATTGGAAAAATATTTTAGATCAAAATATGCAGAGGTACAAGTCACAAAAATACTAAGGAATCTCATGCACAGTTTACATTGGTAGCAATATCACCAATTTAGAATGTCATATTTGCATTTAAATTCCCATACTTTAACATATTTAAAGTATTGGTCTACTTGAACCTCTATAAATTTTGGTGAATACTAAGAGTGAAATGAAGAAATGGATAAAGTAGATAGATCAGAATAGATACATGGATGTAGACATAAACATTAATACATATCTGTATACACACACATGATGTATATATTTATGTATATATATATATACACACATACATACACACACACAGAGAGACAGCCTCAGCTTTTTGCCTTTATTTAAAACCTGGTATCATTTTTGTAAGTATTTGAGAATTCACACATACAGGAGCTATCTTGGTGATTCAGGGTCTGGGAAAGAAGCATTTCTAGCTTTATTTGTTATTTGCTTTGCAAAGCTCTGCCTTTATGAGTTTATATTTCTGGGATTTTATTGCTATGGAAGTGCTGCTCCTCAGGTTTTTGATTTACACTTCAGAGTTCTAGCAAGTTATCTTGGAATCTGTTCTATTTTGCTATAGTATCCGTGTGTGTGTATGTATGAATGTTTATATGTGTGCTTAAATTGTAACAGGTCCTAATGTCATGAAGGATTCACTCATGTATATAGTAGTCGAGTCTATTATCTCAACTAGCTTTTTCTGACTGTATCACTATAAATCAAAAGCTTCAGGTATAGCCATGAAATATCTGTGACAACTATTAGAAAATATACTTGTACCTAGGGAGAAATCGTTACAAGTTGTACTGTGAGTGGTTGCTGGCTACACTAATTATATAGATACAAGATCTCATTGCCTGGCCTGACTCATCCCTAATATAAAACAATGAGAATCCTGGAATCAGTCATGCCCTGTACTCTCCCTACACAGAGCTTCTGGAAAATTATTTAGCATCTTGTAAGGATTCCTGGTGTGGTGCTGTAGGATCAGCACTGGGCTGCAAACCATAAGGTCAGCAGTTTAAACCCACCAGCTACTCCTTGGAAATCCTATGAAGGGTGTCTGTAAGTTGGAATCAACTCAACGGCACTTACCAACAATAACCTGCAAAAGATCTCCGCTAACCTTTCCCTAACTAAGACAGACTGGAAACAAGGACCTGGAAATACACTTCTAAAAACTGGATGGTGAAAACCCTGTGAAGAGCAGCCGAACATTGCCTGATACAGTTCTGAAAGATTAGTGTGTCAGGTTGTTGCTGTTGTTGTTGTGAAGTGCCATCAAGTCAGTTCTGACCCATAGCAACCCTGTATAGGGTTTCCGAGGAGCAGCTGGTGAGCTTGAACCACCAACCT
>NW_006408575.1:15061595-15063858 GCF_000296735.1 Chrysochloris asiatica
TGATGTGGCATGATTCAAAATGAAGAGAAGCAGCTGCTAGTATCCACAAATAATTGGAACATGGAATGTATAAGAGTATGAATCTAGAAAAAGTGGAAGTTGTCAAAAAAGGAACTCAGAAAGATTGACATCCTAGGTAATACTGAACCGAAATGGACTAGTATTTGTCATGTATCATCCATTTGCTCTGTTTAAATTTTTGTTTCTCAGTATATGTATAGAATCCACATGAGCACAATTAAGTGTTTTAGAATTCTCATTCTTACTAATGTTATCTATAGCTTATGATATGTACACAAAGAGATTTTGTTGTTGCTGTTAAGTAAGTTCCATTGAGTTGGTTCCAACCCAGAGTCACCCTATATAGGGTTTCTGAGGAGTAACTGGTGAGCTTGAACCACTGAGTTTGTGGTTCAAACCAACTTTGCAGTCTAGCATATTAACCCATAGTGCCACACCAGGAGTCCATACCAGGGGATACAGTGTGGCTTAAAATCAAGAAAGGTTTGTGTTGGGATTGAGTACTTTCAAAATACTTGTTCAATCTGTATGCTAAGTAAATTATACAAAAAGCTGAATATATAAAGAAAAACATTCGTCTGAATTGGAGGAAAGTGTATTACTTATGATATGCAGATTACACAAACTTGTTCTTTGAAATCAAAGAAGACTTGAACATCAAAGTCTTGAGATCAAAGACTAAAGCCTTAATACAGATTATACCTTAAAATAAAATTTTTAAAATGCAACTGGACTAATAAGCAATGTAATGATAAATGTATAAAAGATTGAAGCTATCACAATTTCATTTTATTTGGATTCAAAATCAATATCCATGGAAGAAGCATTCAAGAAATTAAATGACATTTGCATTGGACAAATCTGTTGCAAAATACCTCTTTTTATGGAAGCAGAGATGACGTAGAGAGATGGAGTGGCTGGGGACTTTAGACCCAGAGAGAGAGAGAGGGGCTGTGTGCTAAAGACTGGGGGATAGGCTTGTAGTGTATATCCTTTGGATGGTTGATGATGCATGGAGGGGATTGTAACCATGTAAATGAAATGATATACGATAGGATGAATGTAAAACTAATATTCTCCCATGTAAACTATCACATAATTCACAATAAAACATTAAGAAAATACCTCTTTTTAAAAAGCAATGATTGTCATTTTGAGGAATAAGATAGGTCTCACCCAAGCCATAGTATTTTCAGTCTCCACATATGCATGTGAAAGCTGGACAATGAATAAGGAAAACCATAAAAGAATTGATGCATTTTAATCATGATGTTGGTAAAGAATATCAAAAGTACCGTGGATTTTGAGAACAAACAAATCTTTCTTGGAAGAAGTACAGCCAGAAGGCTCTTTATAAGTGAAGACTGTAGGACTTCATCTCTCAAACTTTGGACATATTATCAGGAGGGATCAGTCCCTGTAGGTGGAATTGATGTTTGAAAAGTGGAAGAATAGTGAAAAAGTAGAAGACTCCCAATAAAGTGGGTTGACATTGATAGAAATAGTGGACTCAAAAATAACAATTGTGAGAATGGTGAACATCTGTTAATGTTTCCATCTGTTGTGCACAGAGTTGCTCTGAGTCACAACCGACTGGAAGGGATCTTTCAACAACATGGTGTTTTCAATGACCTCATGTGTATGCAAATATTGGATAATAAATTGGAAAGCAGAAGAAAAATTGATGCATTTGAGATGGGTTGGTGAAGAATATTGAATATATAATGGTTTTCCACAAGAATAAGCGAATCTGTCTTATGAGAAATATAATTAGAATGCTCCTTAGAAGCAAAGATACAGTGAGACTTTGAGTCACTTAGTCTAGATAAGTCATCAGGAAAGATGAATCTCTAGAAAGAGACTTTGTGTTTGGTAGAGGGTCAGCCAAAATGAGAGAAACCCTCAGTGATACGGAGTTCCACTAAAGTCACTAGAATGAATTCATACATATCAGTGGTCATGAAGATGCCACAGGACCAAGCAATGTTTCTTTCTGTTATAAATAAAGATATCATGACTTCGAGCCGACAGAATGATAACAAACAAAAAAACTTGTAAGCCCACCTTCAGCCAATAACGGATTGGAATACCTAAAAGGGGTTCTACAACTTGCCCAGTGAAATAGGCCTCATGCAAAGACTTTACAGAGTATAGGACCTTAAGGGGAATCCTGAGTCCCATCCACAACCTTGTGAGGTGAGACATTCCCACTAGAAAGGACAAGCAGACTGGAACAGCTACA
>NW_006408575.1:15064644-15070356 GCF_000296735.1 Chrysochloris asiatica
GATGGTGGTGTTCTGCTTTTTAGGTGTGTGTATGACCTCAGCCTAACCTGAAAAATTCCTACCTGTAGCAGGTCCAGCTTTTCCTCAAGCTTTACCTCACTTGTAGCTTTCTCTCTTTGCTTAACTGAACTTAACACTTTTGCTGTAGAACAAGAGTTCTTCTAAGTCACTGCAGGTCCCCAGCATTGAAAATGGTCAGGCATGTTCTGCCCAGCTCCATATGACATAATTAGGAGCAATGCCTAATTGTTGCAAGTAGGCAATTTTTATTTCTTCTCTTCTGAATGAAATAGAATAGTATGTCTCTTGAAAAATGAGCTTCCTGTCATTGAAAAAAATTGTTTTCATTCAGTAAAACATTAGTCAAGGGACATGTAAATCATGCAGAAATGGAAATGGGATGATGGTTTTGTCCTCAAGATTGTCTTTAATCTACTCTGGAATCATCTGTCCTATCTTGGTGATGTTGGGATATTATGTGATATCTAAGCTGCGTTTTCACTGTTATTGGTGTTGCAGGAAACCTTTCATTTTTCTTGCATTGCTTAGGACAGTGAAAAGACCTAGGAAGATTTTTCAGGCCCTTCTGTCTTGATAAATCCTACTTATTATTCTTTTCTGCTCGGATAACATGCAAGGAATGAAGATCACTGGCAACCTTGATTTTCTCCAAGGACTAGAGTCTGTGTCTTCACAACTCTGGAATTTCAAATCTATCTGGCTGTTTTGTAATTTATCTTTATTCTCAGTAATTCTTCATAGGGGCCATTTTCAAGCATGTACTGGTATTTATATTCAGTTTTTTTTGCCAAATACAGAGAGAACTTTCCATTTGAGTTTCATCTCACAAGGTTTGTAGTATATTAGTTAGGAACTCATGCTTTAGAACTTGACTCTATGGGGAATGAATCCCAACTCATCTAAATTGAGTAGTTGCATATTCTTGAACAAAATAGTATTTATGTACCAAAAGTTTTTATTTGTAAATTAAGGAAAATAATAATACTACCTGGTGGGGACGCGGTAACAGCAATAAAGTATACTTTGCTTTTACTGATGTTTGCTTTTATTGATGTTTGGTAAGTTGGAGGGTCAGAGAAAACGAGGAAGACCTCCAGCAAGATGGATTGACAAAGTGGCCATATCAGTGGACTCAAGTGTGGCAACAATTTTGATGCTGACCCAGGATCTGACAGTGTTTTGTTCTGTTGTGCATTGGCACTGAGTCGATGGCACCTAACAAGAACAGTGTGTGATTCCTATATTTATACGTTCAGCCTTATACTGGTTATTCCACTGATTTTTAAAAAAGATGTTTTTATTATTTTATGTTGTTAAAGATTACGTTGTAATTAATGAGGGATTTTTGCATTTTTGGTGCTAGAAAAGTTCATGTAGATATTGATGTTTTAAAGAACTCTTGAATTAAGTAAAGTTGTTAGCTTTTGGTATGGTATTTGTTCTAGACTTAGTTTCCCCACCGTTTTATAGCTTCTCCATCTCCTGGAGGAGGAACATGCAAAGTGAATGCTCTTTTCTAATTGTATGTGGAACTTCAAAGTACTATTTAAAACATGTACTTGAAATAAGACAAAAAACACAATTCTTTGACTTTGAAAGACACATACTATTTAAAATAATGGATCAGGTAATTTCATTGGAAACTGTTGGACCTTTGTGTTTCCTCATGTGATTTTTTTCTAGGTAATAGGAAAGATAAAACCCCATTCAAGTACTTTCCATGTCAATCTGTCAGTCATGTTTCACTTTAAATAGAAAAATAGTTTCTCTTCCTTTGTAATTCTCATGTACCTCCCCAACCTAACTCCCCTGTCTAACATGCTTACCCCTTCTAACTCATACTATTGAGTTTCATTGCTCTGAACATAATAAAATTAATGTGATAAATATGAAATCAAGTCTTATATCTTGAAAAAATATAATTGGAACTAAGTAATTGGCAATGGGTTGTTTGTTTTTGGTTTGAATGACTTAGTTTATCAAATGTTGGGAAAGTTTTTGGGTAATAAGAATTTTAACACTCTGAATGAATTGAAAGTGGTGGATTTATTTTTCAGAAGATTGTGAAAATCCTGGGCAACTGGATTTATTGACTCCAGAGAAATTGATTGTTATCAAGTGGTTAGTATATATTACTGGCAATCGGAATGATCGTATTTAGAAACTGAGTCCTGTGGAAAAATTGACATAGTGTGAAGAAGAAAAGAAAACCTATAAACTTCAAACAGGAAACCTAAAATGATACATATTAGCAAACTCAGTGAATGTCTTACTGTATCAAGACAGAACACCCAAAGTTCTACAATGGTACTTATGTAGGAAGTGAACATATGTTTCTATTGCTCATAATTTGGGTTTTTAAGTTATTAGGGTAGAATTTCAGAAGCTGGGCAAGAGTTTGAGTGGGTTGAATACTTAGGATAGAATTTCAGAACCTGGGTTGATTAGTTAAAGAGACAATGATGCAAGTGGGGTAAGGTTTGTGGCAAATAGGTTGGATTTGTTTTGAATACAAGGACCTGTAATGCTACATGGAAAGAAAGAAGAGCATGAGGCTGACATTAGGAATGTCATGGAAGAATAAACAGCAGGATATTGTGGCAGATTGAATGCAGAGGGGGGACAGTAATGACATTACTGGCTTTGTGGCTGATATGACAACAGAGCTACATGGTGTAGATTGGCTTACAATTGCTTTCTGTCCAAGGACAGCTACAAATGGAACAGTGATCACAACAGGGCATATTTTCCTAAGTAAATCAGCATATGTCATGATACGGCATGTATCCAATGAAGGTAACATTAAAATTGGTCCATAAATTAATGAATCCAATTTTGATCTGTATCTTCTTTGACTTCTGCTTGACTGTTGCAGTGAATTTCAACATAGAGAAGTAGGGGATGGTGTTAATTTTACCAATGGCTCACAATTTTTGATTGCTCACTTGGGGTGTTTCAGGCACTGCGAGAAGTATTTTATGTATATTATTTTTAGACCACCAGTCTAGAGATGGCAACATTGAGACTTGAGATAAAGACCCTTACCCAAACTTACACAGCCAGTAAATAGTCAAAACAGTATTCAAGACTAAGCTCTCAGACCCATAGCCCATTCTGTTAAAAATGTGATTAGCTACTTTGTGATTAGCTTTCTGTTCATGACCTACCCTGGAGGCAAAATAATTTTACCTCAATTAGCCTTTGAAGTGGACAAAACATCAAGAGAATGACTTCAATGAATAGGGAAGATATTTGAGCCTAAAGCAAGCATACAAAAAGAGTGCAGATTGAATTTTATTGTTCCAATCTAGCATCACCATCATCATTCACCAACCAAAGTGTAATGATATTTATTTACAAATTATGTTTTAGCCCTAGATTGGCCATGTTTTCATTTTTTGAAATGGTAAGTTAAAAATAACCTATCCCATCCTAAATGTAACTAGTCCATTCTTAAATAAACCAAAGAAAGGGCTATGAGGAAAAGATTCTAATTAATAAAACAACAGCAAAAGTGCTTGAGATACCTGTAGAAAGTAAATGTGGCTTTGACATATCTTAATAATTTAAACTTGAAAATATGGACAACCACATAGACTCCACTTTTATCTCAAGTCCTGTGCAAACAAAAACCAAAAAAAATGCATGCAATGTCCTAAGAGTTAAGTCTCTTGACTAAGTACCATTTTTAGGACGTGTGTCTTGCCTCAAAAATATGTAAAAAAATATATGTATACATCTTGCAAAAGAATTTACAGACTCTTTTACAGCTTAAGGTTTGATAAATTTGAGCACAGATATTTAATGAAAAGAATTGGATATGATTTAAAATATTCTTTGACATTTTTATATGTTTTGGGCAAGTCACTTAGCCTTTTTGTATCAGACTTGTCTATGAGGTATGAAGGAAAATACCTTTATCCTGACTGTCTTGTTGTGAACCTTCAATGCAAATCTTCTCACAATTTGAAACCAATATAGCACTACCCAGCTGTCTAGAGGGTTCTTTGTTTAAGGAATTTCTTCCTTCCTTTGGTTGTTCAGAGTTAGCTGAGCTTTAGTATCCATATAAAATACCTACTTTCTGATTGGAAGTATTTTTTTGATGATAAGAAATACAGCTCTTAAGCTACTGTCTTAGTTATCAAGTGTTACTATAGCAGAAATACCACAGGTGGAGGACTTTTTACAAATAGAAATTTATTATTTCACAGATAAGGAAAGTAGAAGTCCAAATTCAGAGAAAGGGGTTCGTGTCTCCTTTCAGCATCTGTGGGCCCGACATTCTATGGAGTTCCCCATGTTTCTTGGCATCAGTCTTTCTTTGGATCTAATAACTTAATAGTGCTGGGTCCCCAGGTCCAAAGGACATACTCTACCCCTGGCTCTTCTTTCTTTGTGGCAGTAGGCCCCTGCTTTCTCTGTTCACTTCTTTCTCCTTTTATCTCTCAAAATAGATTGACTAAAGACTGAACCCAATCCTGGAAATTATATCTAACCTCGTTTGCATCCTAGCAGTGAGGATTTACAACACACAGGATAATTACATTAGATTAGGTATGATCACATCGTATCACATTCGGGAGAAGTGATTATATTAAATCTCATCTTGGGAAATTTTGACATCTTAACCATCTTAACCACTGAGAATCCAGGCCCATCCAAGTTGACACAAAACCTTCACTATCACAGGTACTACTACTTTTTAAAACACATAAAATCAATTAGTTTCCAAAGATAATAGAGTATTTGCAGAACACATGAAGCTACTTGTACAAAATCTTTTATGAGAATTATTGGCTTAAAGACTGATTTTTAAAATTGTGTTAGAACTATAATGTTCTTTTCCATTAGGATATTTAATAATATACACCTATTTGTAGATCTAAAGTGGAAGAATATGTAGAAGAGTGAAACGACATTCCAACTTTTATCCTGTTTCATCTAACGAACTCAACATCTTTAAGAACCTGCAGCTGTTACTAGCTCAGAAATAAGCAACTGGTTAAGACAGTGAATGCTAAGTTTGTGTGTAGTTGCAAAACTTAAATGATTTTGGTCACTTCAACAGTAACTTTTAAATCCCTATGGAATTAAAGATAGAAAGTGTGAGTATTTACTGAAGTATTTATTGGAACTGAGAGAAGATAATTTTTTAATCAGGTTTAGAAAGGTACAGATGACATTAAAAAAACTTGAAGCTAGGAAACTCTCCCTCATTTTTTTACTTGAATGTGCTTCAGGCTTGCAGAACAGTAACAACATTTACACCACAGGAAAGGTCACACAATTGTATGAGTTCTATTTTTGTAAGGGACAGACATGCAAAGCTGTTTATCATGTAGGTATTATATTTCATTCATTTTTATACAAGTATTAGAATCATAATATAATCAGCAGCATTCTTTTCTGTCCTCCATGCCTCTCATGGTGCTGAGCATGTACTAAACACTTAATAATTTTTTTTTTTTTAATTTAAGGTTTTTATTGTGGATTGAGTGAAAGTTTACAGGGCACATCATCAGATTCCCATTCAACAATTCATATAACTTGTTTCATTACATTGATTATGATCCCCATCAGTTAAAAGTATTTCCCTTTATCCACTTTAGCTTTTTTTAAAAAACACACAAACAAAAAAACCCACTCAAGCATATATAATAAATTACATCTCCAAAGGGCACATTCTGC
>NW_006408575.1:15080461-15082294 GCF_000296735.1 Chrysochloris asiatica
ACTATTTCCATAGGCCTCCATTTAAAAACCTCAGACTATGCTATAATTACTTCTTGTGTATATGGGTTTTTGTTTTTTTCATTCCAAAATTATGTGGGTTAGAAGTTTCTTAGATGAAGAATCCCAGTGAGTGTATCCTTCCAGTATTTCTGTGGAAACATCTTGATGCATCCACTCTCTACCTATAAAAGCAGTCTCTTTCATCCTCAGATAGTTACAAGTTTTGGACACACATAAATAATGTGCTGTCACCTTAAGTGTGTCACAATAGAATTGTACTCGATGGGATTTTTAGTAGTTAATTTTTCATAAATAGATCATGAGCTCTTCTTTCTAAGGCACCTCTAGGTGGACTCAGACCAGTAGCAGTTAACTGATTGCAGCACCTAGTTGTTGTTAAGTGTTATTAAGCTGGGTCTGACTCATAGAGAACCTGAATAGGGTTTCTGAGGAGTTGCTGATGGGTTTGAACCACCAACCTTGAGTTTATCAGTCCACTGATTATCCTCCATCACCACACCAGGCTGCCTGTTATTCAGGCAAATGTTCTTCTCCCCATTTTACTTGCCATGTATCCTTGGTGTACCCCTTAAGACATAACAAACAGTATAATGACCCATCTTATAATTATCTGATGATTTAGCTCTTAGCTTTGCTTCCATGAGAAACTACTAGCAAATTAGCATTAAGCTGTATTTCTTTATGTTACATGTTCAGTATTGTGACTGACATATACAGCATGCATCATTAGGACTACCCTACTTCAAACCTAGAATGTTTGGTAGACCGTGAAATCTTACTGGAATTGTAACCCCCTCTGAGTATATTAGCTCATCTGTTAGTATCTCCTTTAATAAACATATCACTTTTATTTTAGGCAGTTCTGGAGCTCTCCCTTGCCCTTGTTCAAAATGCACTCTATGTATATTTATTGAGCAATATTGTCTAGAGTTCTTCCTCTACATTCTCTTATTCCCCCAGTAATTCCCTCCCATTAAAAGGATAATTTATCCCATCACAAAAGAATGGAGACAAAGATAAAGGAGTTTCTTTTTAACACACAAAACAAATACCTTTAGCTTGTCTCCGGTGTATGGTAGTTGAAGATGAGAAGCTGCCTTGGGATTGGCCAGAAGGATTTTTTTATGCATTGCTTTCACTCTTTGGAGGCTAATATGCATATTTTCTTGACAACCAAAAACCAGAGAAAGCTTGCTAAATTACATTTCATTTGTATCTATTATAATAGAGACTTGATGAAATTTGTAGCCCAATAGAAACATACTATGTAAGAAAAATGAGTGTAGACTATAACCATGACTTATGTAAAAGACCAAGATTTGCTGTAGACTTTATCCAAAGAAAGATGATTGTTTTTGCAATGCTTTCACAATATAGTATAATAAAACACAATAATAAATGTTGTTTTTGAAAGCTGCTATAACTTCTAGTAATTAAGCATTATAATAGGAATGCTCTAGCCTCAGCTTGCCTGAAAATTCTTCTGTGCATGGATTCTGACTTATTTCAGCTAATTCTGTTGATTAAAAAGCTGTGATGAGTGACCAAACACTAAATGTTCTGGCATTTAATATTAATGGAGGTAAAGAAAAAGTTCAAAGGGTGTTTAAAGATATCTGCAAGCATTCATTCAGCTTAGAACTAGTTTATAGCATTAGTAAATGCAGAGAAGTTGAGGAAGGTAGGAGGTGGAAATAGTAAACTTGTAAGGCAAACATTTACATATGAAATGGATGATAAAACTATAGATTTCAAAGGAGTTTAGAATTAAATGCTCATATTTTTGCAAGGCAAGTGGCTTTTTATCCAAAA
>NW_006408575.1:15082398-15082903 GCF_000296735.1 Chrysochloris asiatica
TAAATAAATAGAATAAAACAGGAGCATAGATTGGAGCCAAGAGTCCATCTGATACTATTCTTCCCTACTGCCTTCATTCAGACTCCTAAGAACTTCAGAGCTCTGCCACATTTGCAAATCCACCACAGTAGCATGACTGGAACAATCAATTGTACAAGGAGGAAATGTTGGTTATGGTATTATATAGGGCTGCCAGAGTTAGGAAATAACTTACAAGCTACTTAGTTAAACTCAAATTTCATATAAACAACAAATAACGTAATAAAATATTGTGATTGCTTACTTGAAATTTGAATTTAATTGGACATCTAGTTTGATGTAGTCACAATAATACTAGCTAAATCTTAAGCATGCTGCTGTTGTTAAGTGCTATTGAGTCAGTTCCAACTCATAGTGACACTATATAGGGGTTCCAAAGAGCATCTGGTGGGTTTGATCCTTGCAATTAGAAGTGCAGTGCTTATTTTACAACACTACAGAAATGGCTGCAATCATACAGTGACAG
>NW_006408575.1:15084183-15097130 GCF_000296735.1 Chrysochloris asiatica
ACCTCGCGGTCCAGCACAGATTCCTGCAGAGCCACACCAGGACTCCGCCAGAACTGTGCTGTTGTTGTCAGGTGCCATTGAATCAGTACCAACTCATAGTGACCCCATGCACAGCAGAATGAAACACTGTCAAATTCTTTGCCAACCTCACAATCTTTGCTACATTTGAGCCAATTGCTGCTGCCGCTGTGCCAATCCATCTTGTTGGGGGGCTTTCGCTTTTTCTCTACCCTGCACTTTACCAAACATGATATTCTTCTCTTTGGTTGCTCTTCCTGATAATATGAACAAAGTATGAGAGATGAAGTTTGGCCATCCTGGCTTCAAAAGAGCACTTTGGCTGTATTTCTTCCAACAGAGAATTATTTTTTCTTTCAGCAGTCCATGATACATTTAATATTCTCCTCCAACACCAGAATTCAGATACATAAATTATCTTCTATGGTCTTATATATTCACTGTCCAGCTTTCACAAGCATGTTTCGTTGTTGTTAGAAGCCATTGAGTCAGTACCAACTCAGAGCAAACTTATGTACAACAGAATAAAACACTGCTTAGTCTTGGGCCAACCTCACAATTGTTGCCTCGCTTGAGCCCATTGATGCTGCCATTTTGCCAATCTGCTTCTCAGGTTTTTCTTTTTCTATGACCCTCCGCCTTACCAAACATGATAGCCTTCTCCAGCGACTGATTCCTCCTGAAAACATGTCCGAAACATGAGAGACAAAGTTTAGCCATACTGGCCTCCAAGGAGCACTCTGACTGCACTTCTTCCAACACAGCTCTGTTGGTTCTTTTGGCAGTCCATGGCCCTTTCTCCTCCAACACCATAACTCCAATACATCAATTCTTCTATGGTCTTCCTTATTCATGGTCCAGCTTTTTCATGCATATGAGGTTATTGAAAATATCATAGCTTGGGTTAGGTGCACCTTGGTCCTCTAGCTGATATATTTACTCTTCGACACTTTAAAAAGGTCTTGTGCAGCAGATTTGCCTAATGTAACACGTAGTTTCATTTCATGACTGCTGCATCCATGAGTGTTGATAGTTGATCCAAGAAGAATGAAGTCCTTGACAACTTCAATCTTTTCTCCATTGATCAGAATGTTGTTTATTTGTTCAGTGGTGAGAATTTGTGTTTTCTTTACATTGAGATGTGCTCCATATTGAAGACTGTGCTCTTTGATCTTCGTCAGTAAATGTTTTAAGTCCTCTTCACTTCCAGCAAGCAAGGTTGTATCATTTGCATATCGCAGGTTGTTATCAAGTCTTCTTCCAATCCTGATGCCACGTTTTTCTTCATGTAACCCAGCTTCTCGGATTATTTGTTCATCATACAGGTTGAATAAGTATGATGAAAGAATACACCTGTTGCATACCTTTCTTAATTTTAAGCCATTCGGTGTTCCCATGTTCTGTTCGAACAAATGTCTTTTTGTCCATGTACAGATTCCTCATGAGCACAATTAAGTGTGCATGAATACTCATACTTCTCAATGTTGTCCATAGCTTGTCATGCTCCACACAGCTGAAAGCCTTTATGTAGTCAATAAAACACAGGTAAATGCCTTTCTGATATTCTCTGCTTTCAGCCAAGATCCATCAGACATCAGAAATTATATCCCTCATTCCATCTCCTCTTCTGAATCCAGCTTGAACCTCTAGAAGTTCTCTGTCTATGTATGCTTGCAGCTATTTCTGTATTACCTTTAGTAAAACTTTACTCACATGGGATATCGAAGATATTGTCTGATGACTTCTGTATTCCATTGGGTCACCTCTCTTTGGAATAGGCACAAATACGGATCTCTTCCAATCAGTTGGCCAGATAGTTCTCTTCCAAATTTCTTGGCAGAGATGAGTGAGTTCCTCCAGTGCTGCCTCACTTTGTTGAAAGATTTCAATTTGTACTCCATCGGTTCCTGGAGCTTTGTTCTTTGCCAATTCCTTCAATGCACCTTGGACTTCTTCCTTGAATATTATTGGCTCTTAATCACATACTACCTCTTGAAACAGTTGAACATCAATCACTTCCTTTTAGTACAATGATTCTGTTGTAGTCCTTCCATCTTCTTTTGATGCTTTCTACATCATTCAATAATTTGCCCAGAGAATCCTTCAGTAACAAAAGTCGAGGCTTGAATTTTCTCTTCAGTTCCTCCAGCTTGGGAAATGCTGAGTGTGTTCTTCCATTTTGGTTTTCTGACTCCAGATCTTTGCACATTTTGTTATAATATTTTACTTTTTCTTCTCTAGCTGACCTTTGAAAATTTCTGTTCAGCTCTTGTACCTCCTCTCATTTCTTCCCATTTACTTTAGCATCTTTACACTGGAGAGCATGTTTCAGTCTCTTCTGACATCCATTTGATCTTTTCCTTTCTTGTCTTCTTAATGTCTTTTTGCTTTCTTCCTGTATGATGTTCTTGCTGTCATCCCACAACTCTTCAGGTCTTCAGTCTTTAGTGATTAATGTATCAAATCTGTTCTTCAGATGATTTCTAAATTCTGGTGGAATATATTCACCATCATATTTTGGCTCTCCTGGACTTGTTTTCATTTTCTTCAGCTTCAGTTTAAATTTGCATCTGAGTAATTGATGGTCTGTTCCACAATATGCCCCTGACCTTGTTTTGACTGATGATATAGAGCTTTTCCATCATCTCTTTCAGTAGATGTAATTACTTTGATTTCTGTGTATTACATCTGGTGAGTTCTATGTGTATAACCGTCTCTTATGATGTCTAAAGAAGGCATTTGAAATGAACAAATCATTGATTTTGCCGAATTCTATTATGTGATCTCCAGCATCATTTCTATCACCAAGGCCATATTTTCCAACTACTGATCCTCTTTGCACCCAACCTTTGCATTCCAATTGCTAATAATGAACAATATATCTTGATTGCGTGTTTGATCAATTTCACATTGAAAGTCTTAGTAGAATTCTTCTATTTCATCCTCACTGGCTTTAGTGGTTCATGCATAAATTTGAATAATAGTGGTATTAACAGGTCTTCCCTGTAGGTGCACAGATATTTTCCTATCACAAATAGCATTGTACCTCATGACTGATCTGGATATGTTCTTTTTGACAATGAATGCAACACCATTCCGCTTCAATTTATCATTCCCTGCACAGTAAACCATGTGGTTGTCAGATTCAAAATGGCCAATACCAGTCCATTTCAGCTCACTAATGCCTAAGATATCAATGTTTATGCATTCCATTTCATTTTTGACAATTCCCAAGTTTCCTAGATTCATACTTTGTACATTCCATGTTCTGATTATTAATGGATATTTACAGATGTTTCTCTTCATTTTGAGTTGTGCCCCATCAGTAAATGAATGCCCCATGGGCTTTACTCCCACGGGTTTTACTCCATATGCATCATCACTGTCAACTCTACTTTGAGGAGGCAGCTCTTCCACAGATGCATTTTGAGTGCCTCCTAACCTGAGGGACTCATTTTCCAGCACTGTGTCTGACAATGTTTCTCTACTATTCATAAGGTTTTCAGTAACTAAATGATCGGGAGCAGTTCGTCACTCCTTTCTAGTTTGTCTTCATTTGGAGGTCTGTCTGAAACCTGTCCACCATGGGTGACCCTGCTGGCATTTAAATTACTGGTGGCATAGCTTCCAGAATCACAGCAACTCAGAAGCCACCACAATATGACAAACTGACAAATGAGTGCTGGACAAGCATATGAGGTTATAGAAAATACCATGGAAATCGTCATACAGTATCATTAATATTGCATGCAAGTAACATTTTTGTAAAGACAATTTAAAAATGGCTGCAAGGATACATTGAGAGAGAACTTCCAGAGATTTAAGCTCGATTTAGAATAGGACGTGGAACGAGGGCTATCATTGTTGATGTCCAATGGATCTTGGCTAAAAACAAAGAATACCAGAAAGATATTTACCTGTGCTTTATTTTTTACAAAGCCTTTCAATTGTGAGGATCATGACAAGTTACAGACAACATTATGGAGAATGACATATTGCATTAGGCAAATCTGCTACACAAGACCTTTTTAAAATGTTGAAGAACAAAGATGTCAGCTTGAGTACTCGGGTATGTCTGACCCAAGCCATGGTATTTTCAATAATCTCATATGCATGTGAAAGTTGGACAGTGAATAAGGAACATCGTAGAAGAATCGATGCTTTTGAGTTATGGTGTTGGAGGAGAATATTGAAAGTGCCATGGGCTGCCAAAAGAACCAACAGATCTGTGTTGGAAGAAGTGCAGCCAGAGTGCTCCTTGGAGGCCAGGATGGCCAAACCTCATCTCTAATACTTTGGACATATTGTCAGGAGGGACCAGTCACTGGAGAAGGATATTATATTTGATAAGGTGGAGGGTCAGAGAAAAAGAATAAGACCCCCGGCAAGATGGATGTGCAAAGTGGCAGCATCAGTGGGTTCAAGTGTGGCAACAATTGTGAGTTTGGTACAGGACAGGGCAGTGTTTCGTTCTGTTGTGCATAGGGTCGCTATGAGTCAGTACCAATTTGATGGCACCTAATCACAACAACCCTCGGAAACCCTGTACAGGGTCGCTATGGTCGGAACCGACTCGACGGCACGTAACAACAACAACAATCACAACAACAACAAAATAGAGATTGGATTTCTATTTGATAGAAATCTTAAAGCGATGTTCTTTTTTAGAATATCTACTCTAGAGAAGCACAAACATTGAAATATGCATATATAAAGGGATTATTGCATGGAGACAGTTACTATGATTATAGAGGCTGGCATTTCCATGGGCCAGACATCAGACTGGTGGCTTCTCCTGTCTGACATTGTTGGTGGTCCCTGGGCTGCAGAGTCACCACATCCAACCATCAGCTGTAGAGGCAGGTGGATGTCAAGAATCAGAGGTCTGATGATATAATGGATACAGGATCCAGACTGAGCAAGCTTTGTCAGAATGTCCATAGCTGTATTGGTTGCAGGCCACACCACTGAGGAAACACTCCTTACAGTTGATTAATTGGTGATTGCATCATTATATATCTGCCAAATTACATCAGTACAGAATTATTGAGAATCATGACTCAGTCAGATTGATCCAAAATCTTAATCAGCACAGGTTCCAAGCTTCAAAATTACGCTTTCAATGTTTTCCAAATTAGAGATGCTGGATCTAGATTGCTATGTGAATGAGGAATCCTGGTGGTTTTCCTGTGTGCTGTGAGCTTTACAGAAATAGATAGGCTGGTCTTTTTTCCTGCACAGAGCATCTGGTGAGTCCCAGCTACCAATTTTTCAGTTAGCAGCCAAGTGCATGATCGCTGCACCACCTTGGTTCCCATATAGATTATAGTTTTGGACATTCAGTCCAGTAGGGTTGTTATAAGTCAGAGTAAACTCACTGGGAATGCACATACATTTTGGGGGGGTGTTTGTTGTGTTAATAAGAAATAAGGACTTTGTGATGTACACAAAGTTACCTTCTTGTTGCTAAATGCCATTGAGGACTCATAGCAACCCTGTACAGGGTTCCAAGGAACATCTGGTGGGTCTGAACCACTGGCCTTGTGGTTAGTAGTACAGTGTTTATCCTGCAGTGCTATACCAGTACTTTTGTTGTCTTAGTGGTGGTGGTTTTATGCCATTGAGTTGGTTCTGACTAATAACAACCCTGGAACCGACTTGACAGCACTTCACACCAACAAACAGGGTTTCCAAGGAGCCACTAGTGAGTTTAAGCCTCTGACCTTGTGCTATTCAAACAACCTTGCTATCTAGTGCTTATCCTGTAGCAACACACCAACATAACAAAAACTAAAAATCTAATGGTGATTTTACATCTTTCTGTTGTGGAGTGACAAATAGATTTGAACTACTGACCTTGCAATTAGCAGCCCAGCTCATAATCCTTTATCCCATGATGGCTCCTTCTTGTTATCTTGATGATGGTGGTTATGAGCTATGGAGTTGGTTCCAACTTACCATGACCCTGTATAGGGTTTCCAAAGCTGTAAATCTTTACAGGAGTAGAAAGCCTCATCTTTCCCCTGTGGAACAGCTGGTAGTTTCAAACTGCTAACCTTGATGTTAGCAGGCTGACTCATAATCACTATGCTACCAGAGCGTCTTTCCGCTTATCTTGTTGTTGTTGTTAAGTACCGTGGAGTTGGTTCTGACTCATAGTGACCCTGTACAGGGTTTCTGAGGCTGTAAATCTTTATGGGAGCAGAACATCTCATCTTTCTCCCGTGGAACCACTGGTTTCACAAGTTTCGAACTGCTGACCTTGCAGCTGGCAGCCCGACTCGTAACCACTACACTACCAGAATTATCTTGTTGTTTGTTGTTGTTGTTAGTGCCGTCGAGTCGGTTCCGACCCATAGCGACCCTGTATAGGGTTTCCAAGGGAGTAAATCCTTACAGGAGTAGAAAGCCTCATCTTTCTCCCGCGGAGCGGCTGGTAGTTGCGAACCGCTGACCTTAAGGTTCGCAGCCCGATTCCTAACCAATTAAGGAGCTCTGGTAGCGTAGTGGTTACGAATCGGGCTGTGAACCTTAAGGTCAGCGGTTCGAAACTACCAGCTGCTCTGCGGGAGAAAGATGAGGCTTTCTACTCCCGTAAAGATTTACACCCTCGGAAACCCTGTACAGGGTCGCTATGGGTCGGACCCGACTCGATGGCACATAACAACAACAACAACAACGCTACCAGAATTATCTTAGAGGTATATTATCTAGTTACACATCCTTGAGTTCTCTTGTAGATTCTCAGTGACCCTATCGCAAAGTTTAACTTTTTATGACTCCGTCCTACTGTTCCACACCTCAAAAACTTAATCTCCTTGGCATTGACTTTCACCACATACTTTTCATTCCTTATATCTGTCAAAACATATGTGCTTTATTCCATTAGATGCTTCAGTGTATAACAACTTAATAAAGGAATTTGAGAAAACTATAATGATGTATATATGTATCTCTACCAGAGAAGCTATTTACTAAGAATTTTTTTTTTCGGTGAGGTTGAGTTAGCTTCAACTTATAAAGACCCTGTGTACAACAGAATGAAACACTGTCTGGTGCTGTATCATCCTCAAAACTTCCTGAACCCTTTGTTGCTGCCACTCTGTCAGTCCAACTAGTTGGGGTCTCCCTGTTTTACGTTGGCCCTGCATTTTACCAAGCATGATGTCCTTCTCCAAGGATTGGTCCCTCCTGATACTCTATATACAAAGTATTAGAGACAAAATTTGGTCAACTTGGCTTCTAAGGAACAATCTACTTATACTTATTTCAACACAGATTTTCTTTTTCAGGCAGTGTATGTTTTAGTTGTTGTTAAGTGCTGTTGAAGCAGTTCCAACCCATAGTGACCCTGCATGGGGTTTTTCTTGGGGGTGGCTGGTGAGCTTGAACTGCCAACCTTGCATTCAAGTAGATTTTGCAGTCCAGTACATTAACCCACAGTGCCACACCAGTACTCCTGGCAGTGTATAGTGACTTTAAAATTCTTCTCCAACACCTAACTCAATGCATCAATTCTTCTATGGTCTTTCTTATTCGTTGTACAACTTTCACTTGCTTACAAGGCTATTGAAAATACCTTGGCTTGTGGTAGGAAACTTTAGTCCTCAAACTGACATCTTTGCTATTCAACACTTTTAAAGAGGTCTTCTTCAGCTAATTAGCCTAATCCAATACATTGTTTGATTTCTTGACTGCCACTTCCATGAGTGTTGATGGTGGATCCAAACAAAATGAAGTTTTTTGACAACTTCACTCTTTTCTGCATTTATCATGATGTCATTTATTGGTCAAATTATGAAAATTTTTGTTTTCTTTATATTGAGGTACAACCTATACTGAAGGCTGTGATCTTTGATTGTCATCAAGTATTCTAAGCAATTTTATTTTATTCCCTTCAAGCAAGCACGGTTGTTTCATCTGCATATCACAGGTTGTTAATGAGTCTTGCTCCAATCCTGATGCCATGTTCTTCTTCATATAATCCAACTTCTTGGATTGTTTTCTAAGAATATAGATTGAATAAGTATGGTGAAAGAATATGGTGTACACATTTTCTAGTTTTAAACCATTCAATTTCCCCTTGTTCTGTTAGAATGACTGCCTCTTGGTCTATGTACAGGTTCCTCATAAGCAAAATGAAGTGTTTCAGAATTCTTATTCTCCACAGTGTTGTCCATAACTTGTCATGTTCCACACAGTTGAAAGCCTTTGCATAGTCAATAAAGCACTGGTATTCTCTGCTTTCAGCCAAGATCTATCTGACATCAGTAATGGTATCCTTCATTCCATGTCCTCATCTAAATTCAGCTTCAACCGCTAGCAGTTTCCAATCAATGTACTGTTGTAGCTGTTTTTGAATGATCCTTAGCAAAATATTACTTACATGTGATATTGATGATACTGTCCAATGATTTCTGCATCTATTAGGTCACCTCTTTGATATGGGCACAAATATGGATCTCTTCTATTTAACTGGCCAAGTAGCTCTCTTCCAAATTTCTTGACATAGATAAGTCAGTGCCTTAAGTGCTACATTAGTTTGTTGAAAGATTTCAATTTGTATTCCCATAGTCTTACTCTTTGTCAATGCCTTCAGTGAACCTTGGATTTCTTCCTTCAGTACCATTGGCTCTTGATTATATGTTACCTCTTGAAATGGTTGAACACTGACCATTTACTTTTTGGTATAGTGTCTCTGTGTATTATTTCCCACTTCTTTTGGTGTTTTCTGCACCATTCAGTAGTTTGCCCAAAGAATCCTTCTGTATTTTAAGTCAGTGCTTGATTTTGTTTCCCCTCTGTTCTTTCAACTTGAGAAATGTTGAACATGTTCTTCCTTTTGGTTTTCTATAATACATTTTAGTATATGACTTTTGTCTTCTACAGCTGACTATTGAAATTTTCTGTTCAGCTCTTCTATTGCCTAATGTCTTCCATTTACTTTAGCATCTATATAATGGAGAGCAGAGTTCTTCAGTGGTGCTGTGGAACAAAGCACTGGGCCACAAGGCTGTTTTAAACTACAAGGTCAGCAGTGTAAACTCACCTACCACTCCTTGGAAACCCTACACAGGGTGGCTACAAATTGGACTGGACTCCATGGCACATAACAGCATGGGAGAGCAAGTCACAGTCTCTTCTGACAACCATTTTGTTCTTTCTTTCTTCTTTATCTTTTTGTTTTATTCTTCTCCTTTATCTTCTTAAAGACATTTTATTTTCTTATTGTATTTTATTCTTGATGTCATCCCACAGCAATTCTGGTTTTTGGTCATTAGTGTCTCATACATCAAATTTTTTTTTGTTTTTTTTTTTTGTTTTTTTTTTTGTTTTTTTTTCTTGAGATGATCTCTAAATTCAGTTGGGATGTGTTCAAGGTCGTATTTTGACTCTCATGAATTTTCTTCAGGTTCAGTCTGAACTTGTATATGACCAAATGATGGTCTTTCCCACAGTCTTTTCCTGTCCTTGTTTTGGTTGATGATATGGAACTTTTAAACTGTCTCTTTCCACAGATACATTGTTGTTGTTAAGTACCCTCAAGTTGGTTCTGACTCAGCAATCCTGTATAGCATTTTCAAGGAGCAGCTGGTGAATTTGAACCCTCCACCTTGTGCTTCAAACTGACCTTACCATACAGTTCTTATCCTATAGCACCATTTTGTATATTACATCTGGTGACACCCATGTGTGTTATTGTTTTTAATGTTGTTTTTAAAAGATATTTACAATGAACAAATTATTAATCTTACAAAATTATATCATGTGATCTCCAGAATCATTTCTGTCACCATAACCATTTTTCCAATAACTGATCGTTCCTCTTTGTTTACAACTTTGCATTCCAATCACCAGTAATTATCAATACATACTGATGGCATTATTGATCAATTTCAGACTGAGGAAATTGGTGGAATTCTTCAATTTCATCATTACTAGCTTTTTTTCATTGGTGCATAAATTTGAATAAGAGTTCTATTAATTGATCTTCCTTTTAGGCATGTGGATATTATCCTATCAAAGACAACATTATACTTCAAGATAGATCTTGAAATGTTCTTTTTGATGATAAATGCTATGCCATTCCTCTTCATTTTATCATCCCTGGCATAGAAAACCCTGTGCTTATCAGAAACAGAATCACTAATACCAGTCCATTTCACCTCACTAATGCCTAGGATATTGGTGTCTATGCATTCCATTTAATTCTGGATGATTTCCAATTTTCCTGGATTCCTACTGCATCCATCCTATGTTCCATTGCCGATGGCTATTTACAGGTGTTTCTTCTCATTTTGTGTTGTGCCCCTTCAGCAAATGAAGGTCCCACAAGCTATACTCCAGTCACATCACTCCAATCAATTCTACTTTGAGGAGGTAGCTCTTCCCCAATGGTGTTTTGAGAGCCTTCCAAACTGAGGTGCTTTTCTTTTGGCACTGTATCTGAGAATATTATGTTGGTCTTTACCATGTTTCAATATTCAATTTTCTGGTGCTATTAGACAGTGTTGCACTGCTATACATAGGTTCTCAGCAGCTAATAATTCAGAGCATTGGTTGGAAAATATGGCCTTAGTGATAGAAACGATGCTGGAGATTGCATGATAGAATTTCACAAGACCAACAGTTTGTTACAGATACCTTTTTTGGACAACATAAAAGATGACTATACACATGGACCTCGCCAGATGGAATACATAGAAATCAAATTGAAATACATCTGTGGAAAGAGACAATGGAAAACTCAATGTCACTAGCCAAAACAAGGCCTGGGGAAGACTGTCGAACAGACCATCAATTGCTCATATGCAAATTCAGACTGAAGCTGAAGAAAATGAAAATAAATCCACAAGTGCCAAAATATGACCTTGAATATATCCCACCTGAATTTAGAGATCATCTGAAGAATAGATGTGATGCATGAGACACTAAAGACTGAAAACCAGAAGAGTTGTGAGATGACATCAAGAGCATCATACAGGACGAAAGTAAAAGGTCATTAATAAGACAAGAAAGAAGGAAAAGACCAAAATGGATGTCAGAAGAGACTCTTAAACTTGCTTTCCAGCACAGAGATGCTAAAGCAAGTAGATGAAATGAGGAGGTACAAGAGCTGAACAGAAAATTTCAAATGTCGGCTCAATAAAACAAAGTAAAATATTGTAATGAAATGTGCAGAGACCTGGAGTTAGAAAACCAAAAGGGAAGAACATAATCAGCATTTCTCAGACTGAGGGAACTGAAGAAAGAATTCAATCCTTGACTTACAATACTGAAGGATTGTATGAGCAAAATATTGAATAATGCAGAAATCATCAAAAGAAGATGGATGGAATACAAAGTCCCTGTACCCAAAAGAAATGGTAGATTTTCAACAACAACAATAATTCAGAAGTAGCCTGCCTCTTCTTTTTTCAAGGCTTTCTTAGTCTGGAAGCTCAGCTGAAACTTGTCCACTATAGGTGACTCTGCTGGCATCCAAAATACCTGTGGCATAGTTTCCAGCATCACAGCAACATGCAAGCCACCATATTGCAACAAACTGACAGACAAGTGGGGGGCATTAAAGTTTAGGACCTGTCCAACCCTTTCTAATAAATGGAATATTCGTGTTGTTGTAGTTGTTGTTGTTAGTTCTCATCGAGTCAGAACCAACTCATAGTGACCCTATACACCGCAGAATGAAACACTGCACGATCCTGGGCTTACCTCACAATCCTTGCTATGTTTGAGACCTTTGATGTTACCACTGTGCTAATCTGTCTCTTTGGAGGTCTCTCTCTTTTTCTCCGACCCATAAAGAAGAGAAAACTGAATTAATTTGGCAGAATCAATGATTACTGTGATAAAAGATGCTATTTGAGATATTGTTGTTGTTGTTAAGTGCTGTTGAGTAGCTTCCGACTCATGGCAACCCTATATAAAATTTCCACATAGCAGTTAATGGGTTTGAACTGCCAACCTTATCGTTAGAAGTCTAGTTCGTATCTTTTAATTCTAGAGGTGTAGCTCATGTTTTAGTTGACCTGAAAATTTTAATTCCATCTAATATACAGCTTTGTTCTGAGGCAGAAAATCAATCTTATTGCATATATGGCATTTGGATAATATATATTTTTCATCCTGTTAATAAAATTCTGAATCTTAGAAGCCTATGTATGACAGAACAAAACACTGCCCAGTTCTCTGCCATCCTCACAATTGTTACTATGCTTGAACCCATTGCTGCTGCCACTGTGTCAGTCCATCTCATTGAGGGTTGCTGTCTTTTTTTCCGACCCTCTACTTTACCAGGCATGATGTCTTTCACTGGGACTAGCCCCTCTTGATAACATGTCCAAAGTACATGAGATGACGTCTCACCATTCTCTTTTCAAGAACATTCTGGCTGTCATTTATATTAGAACAAGGAAAAAGGAAATGGATAAGCTACAGTACATATTTTTCCGTTTCTTAAAATAGTATTTTGTCCCTTTCATTTGATTTGTCAGCTTTAACAACCTACTTGCCAACAGGTTGAAAGTGAAATGGGACCTGAGAAGTATGCAGGCCCTGCTATGTGTACTTCCAATGGCCAAATGCAAACATGATTTTGCTGAGCACAAATGCTGTTCAGAATTTGTCAGAGATAAATAGACTTGTTCTTCTATTGATTATGAATTAATTTCATTTCTTAATGTAAGAAGCATCTCTTTTCTTATCTTTCTTACAAATAATTTAGGTTAAAATTGAATGCGGTCTGGCTTCCAATTGAAACCACTGCATTAAATAATTCAAAATCTTAAAATAATAAATCTGTATTAATATGAATACATAATTATGTAAATGATATTTTACATAATAGATTCATATTGATACAAAGGACTTCTGGTATGGCAATGCACGATCAGTATTGGACTGCAAACCACAGGGTCAGCAGTTCATAC
>NW_006408575.1:15097351-15097869 GCF_000296735.1 Chrysochloris asiatica
TGTATTAAATAATAGAGTTATATTGGGGATTTTTCTTTTGCGTGAGTGATTTTATTTCCATGGTCTCTTCTCTCTCTCTCTAATGGAAATTGGTTAATTAAAAGAGAAAGAGAAATCAGTTTTTCTACTATTGTTCTTAGGTGCCATCGAGTTGGTGCCATCGAGTCAGTACCATCTCATAGCAAACGTATGCACAACAAAATGAACCACTGCCTGGTCCTGGGCCAAACTCAAAAGCATTGTTTGCCTTTAACCTATCACTGCCGCCACTGTGCCAGTCCGTCTCATTTGAGGTCTTTCTTGTTTTCTCTGACCCTCCACTTTACCAAACATGATATCCTTCTCCAGTGACTTGCCCCTCCTAGTAATACATCTGAAGTATGAGAGATGACGTTTGGCCATCCTGGCTTCCAAGGAGCACTCTGTACTTCTTCGAACACAGATTTGTTTACTCTATGGCAGTCCATGGTGATGGTACCTTTAATATTTTCCTCCAGTATCACAACTAAAATGCATCA
>NW_006408575.1:15098784-15104887 GCF_000296735.1 Chrysochloris asiatica
TGTTTGTTGATTTTGTTTTATAATATATATGTATAATGTTTATTGATTCTGTATTATGTATAACTATCTTTACAATGATTTAGAGAATATGATTATCAAAGGAGAATATTCTTACTATTTTCTTTAGAAATAATCTTGTTTCCCCCATTAGAAAGTGAAACACATCCCAAACTGATAAAAATATATTTTGGATAATTTATTTTTGTAAAATTTTTCAATACTTGAGAATGGATCAAGACTACAGTCAGCCATTCCTAATTTATCAACACAGCTAGATTCCAAAGACCTGGTCATTTGTGAAAATCAGCCTTATGCAAAAATGGAGGATGGCTGTGTCAGATCGTGAAGTAAAGGATGACTGTACCTTCCTAGTGTGATGCTGTGGGTTAATGTCCTGGACTGCCAAGTCAGTTTGAACCGCAAGGTCAGTGGCTCAAACTAACCAGCCACTCTTCGGACACCCTATACTGGATCCCTATGGGTAAGAACTGATTCAACAGCACTTAACAACAACAACATACTGTTACGTAAATACTGTAAATCATGGCTTCAGTTAAGTTGACAGATAACCTTCAACATCACCGTCAGTGTTGCTCCCACATCACATCACAGCACTCATTACTGCCAGATGTACTTCATATAGTGCACCATAACCGGATATTGGATACTATGCACACAATGACCATGAATGTGAAATGTTAGATAATAAGATAGTCCGTAAGTGATGGGTAGGTGTTGATGCTGTATTTCACACCAGCACAAACATCATTGAGTTGACATTGTGGTCATTTTGGCTTTACCATAAGAATTGTAATTTCTATTATAGTGAGTTCTGTGATTGTTAGTTACCCTTGCTAACACCTGAAGTAAGTAGTATTGAATTTAAGAATATTGACTTTACACTTACAATGCATTGCAAGAAAACAAACGCTGAGCCTATTGTTACTGAATTGATTCTCTCTCCTAATGACCCTGTAAAACTGAGCAGAACTGGTCCAGAGCATTTCTAAAGCTGTTATTTTTATGGTAGCTGACTGCCACATCTTTATTTAGTGGAATGGCAGGTGGATTTGAACCAAGCTTTCAGTTAGTACTTAAGTGCTTTGACAAATGCACCACCAGGGCCCCAGAATTAAAAGCTGTTTGCTGCCATCATGTCAATACTGACTCACAGCAAGCATATGTACAACAGAATAAAACACTGCCCAGTTCAGCACCAACTTCACAATCATTGCTACGTTTGAACCCATTGCTGCAGCCACTGTGCCAGTCCATCATGTTGAGGGTCTTCCTCTTTTTCTCCAACCCTCCACATTACCAAACATGACATCCTTATCCAGGGACTAGTTCCACATAATAATGTGGCCAAAGAAAGAGTGACGAAGTCTGGCCATCTTGGCTACCAATAAGCATTCTGGCTGCACTTCCAACAGAGATTAGTTTGTTATTTTGGCAGTCCATGGTACTTTTAAGATTCTCCTCTGACACTATAAGTCCAGTGCATCAGTTCTTCTATGGTATTCTTTATTCACTGTCCAGCTCTCACATGCTTATGAGTTTATTGAAATAACCATGGCTTGGGCCAGGCATACTTTCATCCTCAAACTGACATCTTTGCTTTTTAACACTTTAGAGGTCTTGTGCAGCAGAGTTGCCCAATGCAGTATGTCATTTAATTTCTTGGTGCTGCTTCCATGAGTGCTGATGGTTGATTCAAGCAAAATAATGTCTTTGACAACTTCCATCTTTTCTCCATTTATTTGTATACTATTTTCTGATCCAGCGGTGGGGATTTTTGTTTTCTTTACATTGAGGTACAACCAAATACCAAAAGCTGTGGTCTTTGATCTTCTTCAGTAAATATTTTAAGTCCTCTGTACTTTCAGCAATCAAGGTTTTATCATCTGCATATTACAGGTTATTAATTAGTCTTCCTTCAATCCTAATGCCACATTTTTCTTCATATAATCCAGCTTCTTGGATTATTTGCTCAACATACAGATTGAATAATCATGGTGAAGGAATACAACCCTGGCACATGCTTTTCCTAATTTTAAACCATTTGATGTCCCCTTGTTCTGTTCAAATAACTGTCTCTTGGTCTACATACAGATTCCTCATGAGCACAATTAACTGTCCCAGAATACTCAGTCTCTGCAATTTTGTCCATAGCTTGTCATAATCCACACAACCAAAAGTCTTTGTGTAATCAATAAAGGACAGGTAAACATCTTTTTTGTTATTCTGTGCTTTTAGCCAATATACCCTTGGCATCAGCAATAATATTCTGTGTTCCACATCCTCTTCTGAAACCAGCTTGTACCGCTGGAAGTTTTTGAATGATCTTTAGCAAGAATTACAAGTAGGGGTGGTGGTGGTGGTAGAGTGCCATGAAGTCGGTTCTGACTCATAACAACCCTGTACAAGGTTTCCGAGGCTATAAATCTTCATAGGAGCAGAAAGCCTAATCTTTCTCCTGTGGAATAGCTGGTAGTTTTGAACTGCTGACCTTGAAGTTAGCACCCAATTCATAACCACTATGCTACCAGAGCACCTTAGAATTACACGTAGGTGCTGCCAATTTTATATATGTTTATTTTAATGCTCCTCCTCCTTACACTGAAGAAACACGATTTTAACTCTAATGGAATCCTGGTGTGATGCTGTGGCTTAATGTGCTGGATTGCAAGGTCAGTTTGAAGTTCAAGGTAAATGATTCAAGCACGCCAGCTGCTCCTCAGAAACCCTATATAGGGTTGCTATGGGTCAAAACCAACTAAACAACACTTAATAATAGGATAATCATATAGCTGTGCCATAATTTTAAACAAACAAAGATAAAGTTAAAATGGACTCTTTTAAAGGAGTACATAAATTAAGAAATAAAATGTTAGACATGTTTTTGCTTTGAATGGGGTCATTGAAGTAATTACTGAAATTACTCCTTCATTCTCATAGTTCTTTGGATATCTTGTCTGTATCTACTTTAGGTTAATGACTATCTAATTTATAAAACAAACTGGCTAGCTTTTGAGAGTGAAAGAGGATGCTGTTAATAAATACTCTAAAGCATCTAGCTTATACTGGTAAAACATGAGTGGAACTGGAAAACAGAATATCTGTTCAGCCTAATTGTAATATTTTAATGGTCATCATGAAGGTCAGCAGTCATTAAATATGCCTCTATCAAGTGTCTAATATGTGTCAAGTACAAGAGAAACAATGTAAAAAGGAGTGTGGTGTTAAAAAAGATTCTCTTATCACAGACATACTGTGAAGGATGAGCAGATGAGTATGAAGATTGATTTTCTTCATTTGAAAAGGGGGGAAATCCTGGTTTTCATTGCAATGAGTTTAGAAAAAGCTTAAGAAGTAAAACCACTGAATCACTGTGTGGATATGCAGTACAGTATTATATAGAGTTTGGGCACTGAATCTTGGATTTTGTCGAGGTCCTATGTCAGGTTCCAGCCTCAACAAGGAAGTATGGGTGTCACAAAGAAGGGAGACCTGGCGGCGAAAGGGATAGAGACAGAGAAAGATGAAATATATACAAAAAAGACAGACACACAGATATGATGCAAGCTGGCAGGTAGACAGATCTGCAAACATATTGCCTAGCATTGCCCAGCATTGCACAGCATTGCATGCAGAACTCACTTTACCTCAGCCTTTTATTTTCTTTTTTAGGGAGGGATTTATTACAAAGGAAGGATGTAATTCACAAAGGGGGGAATGTGGTTAAGACAGGATACGGAACTGAAATGTGATTAATCATTCGAAACAGGACATAATGATTCAGAGGAACAACTTTTAAGATATTTTCATAGTTTTTCTTAACAATCTAACATTTTTATTTTTACAGAAAAAAGGTTCAATCAAGCTGTTATATATTAATTTTTATGCTTAAATGATCTAGAGTAGCGACATGTGGTTTCTTAAGGATACATAAACTAAAGCAAGGTTCCTGAAAGGAGCCAAGCTGTCTCTGTACAATTTGCAAAATGTTGATTGTGAGCAAGATCTCAGGCACCAGGCTTCATTTATCTATACCTAAAATGCTACATTGTTCTTAATTATCACATTCCTATATACTTTCAGGAGTAAGGAGAGCATCTGGGTTAAACTGATTATATTCAGAGGTGGTTCAATGGGGCTGCCACTAATCAACCCAGGGTCTGCGTATGCTGTCCCCAGCAGGATTTCTCATATATTTGCTGTGGATTTGGAGAAAATTATTTATCCTCTGAATCTGTTTTCTCTTCTGTATAGGGGGAACCTCTCTCCCATGCGTGGTTTTGTAAAATTGCAATTTTGTTACTCTATGATTTGATAGGGGAACTGAAGCTCCTGTAACTACTTGTTAGGGTGCCTTTGTACTTTCATTTATTATTGTTATTTAGGGTTAAATGACCATGATTTTAGTAACCTAGAGTCATGGTTGCAATTTCAAAAGGATAAAGGACCCAGGAAGGTTTGTTAAATCATACAGTAGCCCAAGCAGGGACTGTGGAGAACTACAATTGGACCTCTGCTTAGGAGCAGCCCTTAACTTTAACATCAGTGAAAATGTGGGTCCCAGATTTCCAAGTTTTTTTTTATTTTTTATTTAATATGTTAAAGAATGACCTGCACAATATTGTGTGGGACATACATAACTCTTTTATTGTCTACATCAAGTTTGTAACTTCTATTTCCTTCTAAAAAATGATTTCAAATGAATTGTGTTCAAGCCGCAAATGTAACACAGGAGAAAAACAGAGGCAGAGACAAAACAATAGAATAATCTGGTTTTTGATGATCAATAGGAATTTATTAAGTGCAATCTGGCTTAATGCTTTGGGAGTTCTGGTGTTGCGTTATAGGTTAATGCACTGAACTGCAAAGTATGCACTAATCACAAACTCAGCGGTTCAAGCTCACCAACTGCTTTCTTGGAAACCCTATACAGAGTTGCTGTAGGTCAGAATTGACTTGATGGAGCTTAACAACAACAACATAATTAAAATAGAAATATATCATCACTGTCTTGAAAGAACATATAAAGTCCTAGAGGAGATGACATATGCATGGAGTCCTGGAGAATTATAAAAAGTCAAGATATAACCAAATGTGAATTGGGTCAGTAGAGACCAGTGGTACTCAAAGTGTGCTCTGCATACTGGTGGCCTACAGTGGTATATGACACGAGCTGATGATGAGATGAGGACTGAAATAGAAAGTAAGTGCTTCAGAGCTTTCATAGCCATTTGACAGAGTCCTCATATGTGTGCTGTGTCTAATGTAAAAGTTGGGCCTATGTTTCAGAGGGCTTTGTATTTCATTTTGTTCATATTCTTTTGTAATATATCAGTGGCAGATTCTTGGGGTGGGAGTGGGGTTGTAGTGTGGTGTGGGTACTGGGGGCAAAAGTTTTAATTTTTTGTCCAGTCAGTTTGTACCCAATGTGATCCCGTGTATTGCAAAGTAGAAATATTCTATAGGGCTTTCTTGGCTGTAAATTTGATGTCATCAGATTTCCATTCCTTTCTTTCCATACTATGATTGGGTAGGCTCAAACCACCAACCCTCAAGTTAGTAGTTGAGAGTATACTCTGTTGCACTGAGGGACTTTTTGAAGCATCCATGTTGTTGTTGTTATTAGGTGCTGTCAAGTTGGCTCCAACTCATAGTGACTCTCTATGCACAACAGGATGAAACACTGCCTGCTGCTGTAACATCCTCACAGTTGTTGTAATGCTTGAGTCCCTTGCTACTGCCACTGGACCATTCCATCTAGTGGGTCTTCCTCTTTTTTGCTGACCTTCCACTTTACCAAGTATGATGTCCTCTCCAGGGAGTGGTCCCTCCTGATAACATGTCTGAAATATGAGACATGAAGTGTCACCATCCTGACTTCTAAGGAACTGTACTATTTACTGGACAGATTTGTTCTTCTGGCAATCCATGGTTCTTCTAATACAGTTCTCCAACACCACAATTCAAATGTATCACTTCTTCTATGATGGCTGGTGGCTGTGTGCCGTGGAGTTGGTTCCGACTCATAGCGACCCTGTACAGGGTTTCTGAGGCTGTAAATCTTTACAGGAGTAGAACGCCTCAT